>NW_007729780.1:94845-138048 GCF_000696425.1 Galeopterus variegatus | reverse complement strand
GTTGTTTTTTTTTTTTTTTTTTGGCAGCTAGATCCTGCTCAGTTGAAGTAGAATCAGGGTTAATAACACTTCCTCCCCCATTAAACTCTGATTCCCACTCATGAGGCTTTTATCAGGCCCACAGTCTATTTGAGAGAGCTCCCAGAGCAGATTAAAGAAAACCAGTCTCAGACTGTTAGGAGAGAGCTCCTCATCTCTACCAGAAGAGGAAGCAGTTCATGGTGAGCAAAACCAACAGAGCAGCTGGAGGCTGAGACGACAGGGCCTAAATCCTGGTTTAATAACGACAATACTAGGTGGGATTATCAGCAGCTAGTAACAGAAAATCTACTATAGGAATATCTGTTGTATACTTAAGAAAATCTTAAGCTAGGCCATCTCAGGATTGGGCCAGCATCTCCACAATGCAAAGACACTGAGTCAGAGTCTGCAGTTCTCTTGACTTTTTCCTCATTGTCACAAAATAGTTGCCATAACTCCAGGCATTCTGACCTCACAGAGCCATTTCCAAAAGCAGAAAGCAGGAAGGGTCGTCACATCTTCTTTTATTAATTATAATAGTAACTAGCACTTTTAAAGCGTTTACTCTATACCAGATACTATCCTAAGCACTTTGTATGTATTAATTCATTTGATTTTACAGCAGATAAGGAAAACCAGAGTACAAAGAGCATAATTAACTTTCTCAGCATCACATAGACTAGAAGTAGTAGAGCTGGAACTTAAACTCAGCACTTTGGCTCCAGAGCCCTTACAGCTCCAAATCACCTTTCAGTTAGGGAAGGAGCAGTTTCCCAAAGCCCCTCAGCAGACTTTACCTTATGCTTCATTGTTTAGACCTGGGTCACATGACTGCATTGGCTGCAAGGGAGGCTAAGAACACAAGTGATTGCCTCTTTCAATGTTAGGGAAGATAGGGGCTGTGAAAGTCAGTTGAATAGCCAACCAACAGTGTCTACCACAGTAGCAAAAGAAACAATAGCCTTTGTTATGGGGGAAAGGTCTTGGTGCACTGAGGGCATAGGTGAAAGCTGAGGTCACTGGGCTATCTGGTTTATTGCCATTGAGGGAAAGGCCAAGCTTCTGCTGAAAACCAGCCAGAAATAGTGAAAACGCCCACAACTCACAGTCTTATTTTCCAACCACTGGAGTATCTGTGCATAAATAGTTGTTATTAAATTATTCATCCTGATTTAATGGGGAGGAAATCAGATGCAACAAGTGTGGTTCTTCCTGCTTGTTGAATGACTTTAAAACAAGCTTTCAGATACTGTTTGCCTTGGAGAAAGCAGCAGGAGAACAAACCAGCTGTATCTTAAGCTAATTATCTAAACGCTACAATACCTGTCAAATGGGGACATTTTGTTCCAGTGTCAGTGTCATAGAATAGAACTCTGGGAAGGAAGGAAGAGAATTACACTGGCCTTTTGCTTTACATACACCAGAAAAAGGCCTCTCGGATACAAGACATGGTTACATTCCAAGTGTTACTGTACTTGCTTATGTACTTGGGTAGAATCTCATTTTTCTAAGGTTGATGAGACTTCCAGATTGGTACATTAGATCTAAAGCTCATTAAACTTGAAGCCTATTGCTATAATATACTAAAATATACCGTGTTGTTTCCTGAGTTTAAAATTCACTTGCACAAAGCAAATGTTAGGTGTACGATTCATTTGCAAGTGACGTGTGGGGGGAGGGAGGAAGAGGTGAGCTCCAAAGGATGTGCTTGGCTTGTTCCAGCGCATTAGAGCCAAAGTAAATGATGCTACATCCTTCTGCAATGATTGTCTTTGAATGCAATGCAATAACTTAATGAAATATGACATGTTTTTCAAATATTAGGTGGTTAGGTTTTTCAGTTTTATAAATTGCGTGGTTAGCTGTTTTAGCCCCAATTTTTCTTTTGGTTTTGGTTGGGAGCTCATTGTATTAGAACTAACAGCTAAAGAATGTTATAAAATGAGCAGGGTGTTGAATTGGCATTATCTATTCAGAGAATAATTAAAGTTACACCAAAGACAGTCTGTAACTAGAAGACACCAAGAGCTCCCAAAGCAAACCTATCCAGCTCTGTTTTCTCTCCCTGGCTCTGGAGAGCTGTCACTTGCACTGTCCCTAATCTCCTTGAGCCTCAGTTTTCTCATCTACAAAATAGGGAACTGGATTCCTGGTCTCTGAAGCCTGCGATCTATAGGGCCCTTCAAGTTCTGAAGTTCTAAAGCTCTATGATTCTACATACCTTGAGTCAGGATTTAACAAAATCCCCAAATTTAAAAAATATCACTAAGTCACAAACTGACATGCTTTTCCATATGCTGCTAAGAATATTTTAATAAAGCAGATAAAATACTATATGAAAAGGAAACTATCTTCATCAAAAGGTGGACTACTAAAAGGATAAATGCTTTGTGTGACTGAGATTTCTTTCCCTCCACATTGTTTCCTGTATCCACAACTGACAATGCTAATATGTGAAACTCTCTCAAGGCATGGGAATAGCCATGTTCCATTGGATATTAAAATGGCATTCTCCCTACATTATGCTTTATGAACGGAAGGTTAATGAAATTGTGCATGTCTCAGTTTTCACTCTGCAGGTTATTTTGTAATAGGGATGAGACTGCCCTACCTTTAATTTGATATTTTATTAAATTAAATGCATTTCAAAGGAAGGAACGTTTTAATCTGCTATGCTGTCTTATATTCACTAGTAAGACAGCATGAGAAATGTCTTCTCTTGTTGATTCTTTTAAGAGTCTTCTGTTTCCAGGGAATTTGATATAAACTCATATTTTGCACATAGGAGAAAAAAGTGTGAATTTTTTTGAATCAAAGTTTTTTGAACTGAGGCAGGAGCTTCCTTTTGGATTTCTATGTTTTGCTCTTATCTCATCTAAAAAAAAAAAAAAGAAAGACTCAGCATGTCCCTTAACTCAGTGGTTCTCAGCTGGTGGGCTATTGGCATTGGGTGGGACAACATTCAGTTTGCGTGACTGTCTTATGCAATGCAAGGTATTTAGCATCCCTGGTTCCCACCCACTTTTTCTGAAAGAGCCCAAAGTGGGAGTGTCCCTCTGGAGGAAGGAGGTCTTGTAATAAGAGATTAATTTTTAAAAGCCCAAAGAGGATCTGTTTCTATATGTGGAGAAACATGGCCTCAATCATTCCAGCCCATATCTCCTGTTAATTCCTTGGCAATGTTATTGTTTCCAGATAATGACACTTATATTAAGAGAAAAGGTATAAGAGAAGACATTTGAGAACATGGCTAATTAACAAATCATATACTTTTCTTAGCCCTTAAGTAAGAATCAAAACTTTCACCATGTTACTTTATAGAGAAAGTGCAGACCTGTTTCTTTCATACTCTATGGAATAGATTAACTGTGGTCCACCATAAAATGACCCTTCGGAGGTACAAATCTTGCATAGAAAACACACACAGGAGAAAAAGTGGATTTTGTTTTCAGGCTTCACATTCTACTGTGGTGTCAGGGTTTTGAATTCCAATAAAATTGAACATATAGGTATTGGGTGCTAAATGAGACAGATGCTCTCTTGGGCCACGGGAATGTAAAAAATAAATAAGACACATTCTCTGCCTTTACGGCTCACAGCTGTGCCTGGGAGACTGACTGTTGGATAACCAGGATGTAAAATAATAAACACCACCAGGGAGGTATGTTTACAAGCTATGGGAATCTGGTAAAGGGACAGGTGATTTCACCGAGGCATAGGGGAGTGGTGGTAGGGGGAGGCAGAGATTGGCAGATCCAGGGAAAGCTTCTGAGAGAATATATCAATTGAGTTGGGGCTTGAAGGATAAATTGGCATTTACCAGGTGGTGATGGGGTAGGGAATGTCATTCCAACCAGAGAATAGCATATGAGTGGCCCAAATGTGTGAAAAAGAATGGAGAAAATCCAGTGTGATGGGAAACCGGTGTCAGGGTGGTGGAGAGGAGGGTAGAAGATGTCAGGGCAGCAGGCTAAGAAGTTGGGGCTTTATCTTATAGGAAGAAGGAACCAATTTAGATTTTTAAGCAAGAAAGCAGAATAATCAGATTTATATGGGGATAAGAACTCTGATGGCAGTCTAGAGGATGGGTAGATGCCGACAAAATCTAGCCAGGGATCCCGGTTAAGAGACAGCCACTTTGGGCCAGCCCGGTGGTGCACTGGGTAGTGCGCCGCTTGGGAAGCGCGGCGGCGCTCCCGCCCGAGGGTTCGGATCCCACATACAGACCGGTTCCCGCTCACTGGCTGAGCGAGGCGCGGGAGCAACACCGAGGGTTGCGATCCCGTTGCCGGTCCCCGGTCCGGTACGGGGGCAACACTGAGGGTTGCGATCCGTTGCCGGACACGGAAAAAGACAAAAAAAAACCAAAAAAAAAAAAAAAAAAAAAAAAAAAAAGAGAGACAGCCACTTTCATACCTCACTTTTAAGCATTCATTCCTAAGAAGATTTAGGAAACCAAAACCAAGTGAATCCATAGCAAATTGAAGGCAGATAATATACTTGAAAATTTTCACCAGTGACATTTTTAATGATCTGCTCTATTCCTTATATTCTAAGTGCTGGCTCCAACCACTCTTCCTTTCTGAACAAGGTGTGAAGCATTTTTTTATACCAGGTCACCGTGTTTGTATGATATATACTGGGTGGACTGGCTCACGACCTGTGCAATGTTCTAGTGCCAAAGTGCTGGCTGTGTGGCTGCTCAGGTTTTTTTCTTGCTCTTTCTTATTTCCTTGTATCTCTAAAAAAATAAATTCAAATTAACTGAGATAATTTGCCTACTATTTCTTGAAAACTGAAAGAAACTAACACATCTCACTGAGTGAGATGGTGACTTGGCTTCATAGTTAATAACAAGCACAGCCACCATTTGCTAAGTGCTCATTATGTGCCAGGCACATGATCTTGTTTAAACCCCACGACAGCCCTATGGGTCAGATTCTTTCATTTTACACATGAGGAAAGTGGCTCAGAGAGGTGAAATAACATGCCCAAGTTTGCATGGCTAGTGAGTGGCAAACTGGGGTCTGAATCCAGGTCCACTGGGCTCTAGGACTGGCATTCTTGACAATTGTACCTTTGTGGCAGAGATGGCTAGCTGCTCCTCTCAATTTATGTTCCACCTTCCACAGAACACGGTTGTTAGGAAGTCACTGCCTAGCCGGTCACTACATTTCCCAACCCTCCTTGCTTCCAGGTGGAGTCACGGGACTGGTTTTTGCCAGTGGGATCTGAGCTTTGGTTTTGAGTATCACCTGTGGGCCGAGAGTGCTTTCTCCATATTCTCCTCTCTTGCCAGCTGAATGCTGATGGCCACAGGGCTCCAGGGAATGACAGAACTATGGCATGCCAAAGCCCATGTCCCTGGGTCATAACGTGAAAGAAAACTGCTGAGCAGGAGCACTTGTATTATATTATTACATGAGCAAGCAATAAACTGAGATTTGGGGGTATAAAGCCACAGGGCTCCAGGGAATGACAGAACTATGGCATGCCAAAGCCCATGTCCCTGGGTCATAACATGAAAGAAAACTGCTGAGCAGGAGCACTTGTATTATATTATTACATGAGCAAGCAATAAACTGAGATTTGGGGGTATAAAGTTACACGACTATGCCAGTTGTCAAATAAGGCAAATCATAACTAAAGCCAATACACGACTATGCCAGTTGTCAAATAAGGCAAATCATAACTAAAGCCAAAATGTTTCATTATTTTAGTTATACTAAGTTTCTATTTCTATTGTCAGGGCTGGGGCTCAGACCCCTCAAACCCATTGTACAGACTGGGTCACCAGACCCCTCACATGCCAGGCTGGGTCACCAGACCCCTCACATGCAGGTAATTGGGGAAAGATCCTAGGAGCCATTGGCAGATGACACGAGCTCAGTCCTCAGCAACGGCAGCAGCAACTTACAGGTCTAGTGGTGGCAGTGGCTTCACGGAGGGCTCCAGGGACCCTGGCAGCAACAGCTTGCAGCAACAGCCTCCAGCAGCAGTTGCGGCCTCCCCATAGCCCCCCCCCCAGGGGGCATCCCAGGGGTGGTGGGCCCTGTGGATCAGAGCCACTCATCCTTTATACTTAATTCCATAACCCAGGACACCTGGTTGCACATGTGCAATTACATTAGACAATAACCAAGGAACACCGGGGCATATGTGCATATTTACATCAAATGCTCAGGAAGATTCTGAACATCTGAGGGGCCTGATCATTTTCCTATATTTTCCCAACAGGGGGTCTATTTGTTTCCACAGTGTAACTAATGCAGCTCTACTGCCTCCCTTTCTTGCCTGGGGGACTGAGAGGAGCACATCGGGCTTAAAGCTCGAACCTCTGGTTATCTAACGAGTTGCTAAAAGATTGTGGGAACTATCTCAGATTGCACTGTTTTCCCACACCAAGAGTAGCTCCTTCTTTTTATTCAGCATAACAGAAAAACCAGAAGGTGTCATAAACACAGAGTATGTTTGTAAACACATTGTTCTCATGCCTTCCCCAGATCCTTGAGAACTCAGGAGGGAAAAAACAGCAGAGCACTGAGCCTAGTAGCACCTCTCATCTGTTAGAGAACTCCATTGTAGCCCAACTTATATTTAGATGTTATTTCCTATTTTGCACCTCTGCCTGCTGAATCACAGCCACCATTGGTGTGAAACACAGCACCTGTTTAATGGGCTCATGAGGGATGACACAGCTGTTTTCAGTAGTAAGCAAAAGAGTAATGCACCTGGGAAAAATCAGCGTGACTAGAAAGGAGAAAAGGTAGACTTGGAGAGTTTGCTTACGCTGCTGCCCAGTTGTGGACCACGTGTAGGGCTACATGACTATGTCAATTGTCAGGTTAGAGCCATAGCTACGCTAATTGTATGGCTAGGCATTTCACAACTAAAGCCAAAACATTTCATTATTTTAGTTATACTAAGTTTCCATTTGTATTGTCAGGGCTGGGGCTCACAGACCCTTCAAACCCATCGTACAGACTGGGTCACCAGACCCCTCACATGCCAGGCTGGGTCACCAGACCTCTCACACACAGGTCCATGCTAGGTAATTGGGAAAGATCCCGGGAGCCATTGGGAGACAACACAAGCTCAGTCCTCCGCAGTAGCAGCAGCAGTTTGCAGCAGCAGTAGCAGCAGAAGGAGCAGTGGTGGTGGCCTCTCATGGCATCTCAGGTGCCCTGGCAGCAACAGCTTCCAGCAATAGTAACGGCTTCCCCATGACCCACCTGGGGGCTGGGTGGGGGGCCTGTAGATCAGAGCCACTTGTCCTTTATACTTAAGTTGATAACCCAGGACACCTGGGTGCACATGTGCAATTACATTAGACAATAACCAACGAACACTTGGGCACACATTCATATTTACATCAAATGCTCAGCAAGACTCTGAACATCTGAAGTGCCTTGACCATTTTCCTTCACTTTCCCTACACTATGTCACTGACGTTTGCAACTGGAATTGATCCCACTGGGACCCTCGAAGGAGACAGATAGAATGCACCCCAGAGTTATCAGCCTGAGGGTAGAAGGGGAAAAAAATCTACCTATTGGCTGTGGGTTGCCCTGTGGGGTGTTAAGACCCTTGTAGGTTGCACATTCATGAGGGCCGGTTCCAGTGGGTAGACCATGCTCAAGTGCCAAAGAAGCCCCATTAAGGAAGGAGAAGATATGAAGTGGGGCACTATTAGCATCTGACACAGACTTCAAGGATAGAAAATGCAGGTGGGATTTAAATACAATACCTTCTAATGCCAAAGTACAAGGTCACTGCCCACACACCACTGCTCATCTGGCATGGGGGAAAGATGCAGGCCTGGTGGGTGGGACATTTGCCTCTAGTTCTGGAATTGCTGCTGCTGACTACTTGACTTAGGCAAACCTGAAATATGGATACTGGACTAATTATCTCCCAAAGTGTGTTCAATGGTACACTAATGTTGCAGAATATTAATTAACAGGTATAGCTGGTAAGAAAAGGTTTTGTGGCCAAATAAGATTGGTAAATGAAACTAAAGAAAAGTTATACAAATTTCTTCCATGGAGGTTGTCTCAGAGTCTTTATAATATATTCTGCATATGACCCATTATTTGAGAAATATCTCACAGAACTAGATGGTTTTTATGCTAATATGTATTGAGCACTTACTATTTGTGAGGCATCATGCTAAGAACTTCTCATGTATTCTTTCTTCATTTATTCATTTTAAAAATATTTCTTGAGCTCTGCTGTGTGCACCACATTGTTCTTGGCACTGGAGATACATTAATGAAAAAGACAAAGTTCTTGATTTTTACCTTGGGGGTGAGGTAGAGGGAAGAGAGACAATAAACAAGTAAACAAATACATGCACAAAAAAATTGGCATGCATTGTCTCATCTTATTCTTACCACAACTAGTGAGACAGGGACTGTTTGGATTATGCCCATTTTGTAAATAATGAGACTGAGTATGGAGAGAGTAACTTATAAAATCAGAGAGGTGGAAATGCCAGAGCTAGGACTATATCTATGTTAAAGTCTGCTTAAAAAATGTTTCTGAGGTCACGTACACAGAATTGGATTAATCAGTATCCTGCATCCATTATATACCTTATCACTGATGCATGTAAAGCTCATGCCCATAACCTATACGGTCTCAATCACTCTGCTCTATTGTCTCTTCCACCATCCGGAAGAGTATCCTGCATCCATTATATACCTTATCACTGATGCATGTAAAGCTCATGCCCATAACCTACACGGTCTCAATCACTCTGCTCTATTGTCTCTTCCACCATCCGGAATGTTAGTACTCTGCAAAATACCAGTTTGACAAGCAATGCACCAGATAGTGTGAGGACCTTCTGGCTCTAATGAGACAAGCAGCAGCAAAAGATTTCACTCATACACATAGAGGAGAAATCGGAACTTGAGTGATTGAGAGGTGACGGTATTGCAAAGACTGCATAATGTCTTGTAAATTATGCCTCTCAACAATTCTGAATAGACTTACATCATTATTCTCTTCTCACCATAATAATGAAAATTTTTTCTATGAAAAGTAAATGATATTTGTGGAAGTTCTGGCAATTTTAATAATCTGAGGAGTGACTTGTCAGTGATAAACTGATTTAAAAAGCATGTACTTTATTTTGACATATTCCTTTAAAGAAAATAAAAAATCCAGGGCCCAAATTCGATGATCCTTTGGTCTGTGATATCACTATCAGAATAATAGAGTGGAAAAGGAGGATTATCCTTTCTGTGTATGGCCTATTGAAATGGTCAGGATTGTTGAATGTTAGAAAGAACACAATATCCTTTGAAGGTATAAACTATTTGTATGCAGATAATGCTTTCCTAAATGCTTTATTTTTTACTATTGAAAGACTCCTCTTAAAACTCAGTCTAGATCTAGTCTGGCATTAAGCCTTCCCACCAAAAGGGACTTGGGAAAGTTATAGTTTTTGTAAAATCCCCACAGAAGATGGAAACATCACACACGTAAGTATGCACACACACACATCCTTAGTTTTCCTTCCACTTCCACCGACTGACATTCAGCTGGGTCACATTCTTTAGGAATGCATTAGGGAAAGGAGCAAGAGAATTAATGTATTGACCATTCACCATAACCATGTGTTTTTTAATATATCATCTTATTTAATAGGGCTGAGGGAGGAATCTGATTGATTTCGGAATTGATTTCTTATTAAGACACAGTAAAGGTGCTTTAGAATGTGTTGAAGTCTTTGCTGGGAGAATGTTGAAAGCCCCAACATTTTTATGACTTGCCACTAACCCAAGTCTCAAAAACTAGTTCCCTGACTTCCTATGAGAAGATATGGTAATCTGTACCCAACCATTCTTAAATAACTTAGGGTTCATCAAACACAGAATAATTATATAATATTCAAGTAGATGATCAACAGAAATGCATGCCCTTTTCTAAATAGGGCATAATGGAGAAATAATTGCAGATGACTGCAAAAAGAAAATGGCAGGATGTAAAGGCAGAAAAACACCTTATAAAGCAAATGCTATCTCATTTGGTCTTTGAAATTATTGATCCAGGGTTCCCAGGCCCTGGTTAAGAGGAAGTAAATGTTAGAGCTGTAATTCTCATCTGGAACTAGAAGAAGACCATTTGCTACTCTGCAAGAATTCTTTGGGTAGTCATGCATAGTCAGAAAGAAGGGGACGAACCCTGGCAAACGAAATATTTGCCTATCCTACAAGAATAAAATCAGAATTAGAGCTGCTTTCTAGCGGTAACTTGGATAGTAAAGGTCCGGTGTTCTCTGCTTTAGAGGAAATTTAGTACAACCAGGCCTCCTATGTTTTGATCCTTTCTACCTTGTAAGCTTAGACCTCCGCAGAGTTAAAGCCCTAGTTCTAGCAGTCTGAGACAGCCTACTTTTTCATCAGGATTATACAAACAGTACGCTTCCCTCTTTGGTTATTAA
The DNA here is from genome assembly GCF_000696425.1 of Galeopterus variegatus. NCBI lineage: Eukaryota > Metazoa > Chordata > Mammalia > Dermoptera > Cynocephalidae > Galeopterus > Galeopterus variegatus. The sequence goes on along the minus strand of NW_007729780.1, from coordinate 127,577 downwards.
AAAGAACTATCTGTGATAGGTAGAGATGGCTAATTTTTCTCTTACATTAATTCATCTAACATATATTGAGTACTTGCCATGTCTCTGCTAGGCCTTTGGAACAGCAAAGTAAATTATACCTTGTCCTCATAGAGCTTTCAGTTTAGTGTGAGTAATGGATAAAATCACAGGAAACCACAGCGTGGTAGTTAATGGGTAAGGTCTGGGATCACAGAGAAGAGATGCTTAAGAAGACTTTAGGAAGTCAGCAAAAGCTGCTACATGTTGCCAAGCAACGATGACTTACTAAAGGAGATTCGGAATGGAGTAGAAATTTCCTTTTATGCATGTTGTCTCTTCATGTCCAAGTGCACAGAAACTCCTTTTAGAAGCCTCCCATATTTTTCCCTCCTGTTGCTGCCACCCTATGCTATCATGGGTTGGATGACTCTGGCCCTGAGCACCTGTTGGTGGTCCCTTGCTTACCTTCACTTAGTCTTACAGATCACATCGGTTACTTGCCATCTGACTTCTTTTCCAGGCATGGTATGAAAGCAACACTGGCACAAGTCTAGTTGAAGAGCATGGCCATATTGCCTTTTACCCAAAGCACAATGTCAGCTTTGTCTTTTCATTGTGACTTTATCCTGCACTAATTAAATTTAACATTTTTGTCCTTTCATTCATTTTATTTTACTTTTTTTTTTTTAACATTTACTTGTTCGTATTTGTGGGGTACAGTGTGTTGTTATAATACGTGCATATACTGCACAATGACTTACTTAGCTTTCATTCATTTTCTATAGCTATTATTCCTTTGCCACTCTGTTACTTACTTCTTCAAAAGAAACAGTTTTTATCCAAAGTGGCAGGGGCAGTGGTGGAAAAGAAGCTGATTGAAAAAGATTTATGTAAGCAGAGATTCATATAAAAGCAGTTAATATCAATTCAACAAAAAATCGAGAGTCTATTATGTGCCAAGTCTAGGCAACTTAAGTTTGGGACATATAACTTGACATATATGCAAATAAATAAATGGGTCGTGGAATGGATGAATGGATATGGGTGGAAGAAAGTCAAACAGATAAGGCAGGAAGATAGAGATAGAGGACTCTTCCCTCTAGAATCTAACTGAAAGGAAAATAAATCACAACCCTCATGGGGATATGTGCCATAACTACAGTTGCCATGTTGTCTAGATCAAGACTGCCAAGTACTGGCATGCTTATGTGGCTGAGCTGATGGAATGTTTGAAACTGAGGTTGCCAGAGAACTAGGACTTAAATTCACTCTATCTATAACACAAGACAAAATAAGTTCTTCAAAGAACAAATTAATTCTGACCAGAAAAGAGGAAAGTCTTCACAAAGGAGTTGATATGTGTGTTGGCTCTGAAGGGTGAGCAGAGTTATTCCACCAGGCAACCAAGAGGGGCAGAGCCTTGAGACTGAGGGAGCGCCGTGAGCAAGGGCACGGTGATCAGTAGTCTGCTGTCCAGTGGGGTGGGAGCATGCGGTCTGCCTGAGGTGCTGGGAGAGGAAGCTCGAGAGAGGGATTAGGGCTGATCGTAAAGGAGTTTTGCTCTGTGAAAAATGAGGAGCCATAGGTGAAGTGGTGCTTTAAACCTAAAATGGGAAGGAGGGCGAGGAAGTCTAAAACTGCATCTTGAGCTCTGGAAGGCCAAAACCATGTCTTCTAGTCCAATTCAATTCCACAAGTAAACATTAGAACTTGAAGAAAACTTAGATGTTATCTAGTGTCTAGTCCAATGCCCCTTGTCTCCAAACGAGAAAACTTAGTGGATTTAAATGACTCACCTAACTACTTAAATGACTCACATACTTCTCAGTGATAAAACCAAATTCCTGCTGGCCACTTACTATCACTTTGGCTTTAGGCACTTTCCTCATTCATAAGATGGATGGTTATTTTGATAATTCAGTGATAACATCTGTAAAGTGCTTAGTATAATGTCTCACACATAGGAAGAACTCTATATTAAAAAATATTATTAATGACAAAAATAATAACTATGATATTATTGAAGTTCCCTGATTCTGTCCAATACTCTTTTATGTATCCCAGTAGTTCCCAAACCTAGCCAGGTGATCATCTGAATCACCTGGGGTGTTTTAGAGAGTTATAAATTTCCTGGCACATCCCAGATCCATTGAATCTGAATCCTGAGGTAGTGGTTGAGGAATATGAACTTCTGGAAAGCTCCCTAGATAATCCTTACGATAAGAACAAGGACTAGAAACAATTTTTCATATTTATTGCCATTCAAAATTTATTTTCTCAGTCTTTGAATGAGAACATGGAATCATTTTCTAATGGTTCAGTCCTGTACATACAGGTATAGGTACATGTGCTGGGGTGGAGGGTAGGGTATTGCATATAATGCTGGGATCCCAGGAAGTTAGAAACATACATGTCTATGCTCAAAAGAAAGTGGGGATTGGACGGCAAGACTGGGAAATGGGGTATTCATCATTGGTAGAAATGATTAATCATGCCCAGTTTCGCACATACATTTGCATTCCTCTTAATATAACATATGCAAATACATCTTTAATAGCATAACTTGTTTGCCAATGTTGAATGCTAACTGTAAATAATTTCTATTTTCTGTAGTGTTTAGGAAACTTCAATATGGCATTTGCTGGCAGACATTTTCTGTCTTCTGGGTTTAGCAACATATTAAGTAATCATTACAAAAACATTTTTCACTAACTACTAACAAAAGAAGTCTAGACAACAATTTGTGGTTGACTAGTGTAACAGAGGACAGGTAAGACAGGATAATTTAAATTTATGGGAAAATTTTTTAAATATAGCCTATAGTTTTCATTTTTTCCCTACAAGTTTTTGCTAATTCAGAGCAAAATAGATTATTAGAAGTGTCACCTCTTCTTTTAGGATCCTCTTTACATTTTCTGATGATGTCATCAACAGCCAACAAAAGACAGGCAGTAGAATGGTGAGAGAGAAAATAACCAGGGGCCCAAGTGTTCGGTGCCTATAAATACTGATCGCTGAATAGCCAGCTGTTGATACTCGTGGCCCCCAGTCCATTGTTCTTGATCTGTGTAGGAATCTCAGAAACTCTTCTCTGACATGCAGGTTCCTGGGACCCACCTCTAGAGTATCTGATATAATATATTCAGGGGTGGACCTAGGAATCTGCACCAATAACAATCACCCTCACTCTCCAAACAACCCTTTGATTTTATCATAAATGGTCCTCAGCATACACTTTGAGAAACACTGCCCTCGTAGAGCCGTTAAACTCACTGTGGTTCCTGGATCAGCAGCATCAACATCAACATCACGTGAGAGTCTGTTGGCAATGTAGACCGTCAGGACACACCCCATACCTGTCATTCAGAATCTGCATTCACAGGCACATTCATATTTAAAAAGCACTGGTCTGGAGGAAGCATCTTCTTCCCTCTTTGCTTGTATGAACCTATCACTTTTCCCCATAGCCTTCCCCTGTTAAATGAACTGGGACTGCTTAGATCAGTGGTCATCAAAGTGGGTTCTTACTGGGTAAGAAACTTTGTGGTAGATGCCCAGCAATGTGTGTTCTAATGAGCTCTCCAGCCCAGGTGATTATGATGCGTGCTAAAGTTTGAGAACCACTGGCATAGTCAGTGTTCCTGGCCTGCATTTCACAGTGAAGTTCTCTAGAATACTCAATATATTCTGGTGTGCGTAACAGATAGGCCAGTGTCACCAGACTCTTGCTTCATATTGTCAATCCCAAGAATCAGTCAATCCTACAACATCTCTACCTCCTGCTTCACTGGTGAAGAGGATGCTTTGATTAATGCAAGTGTCAGAGGTGATCATCTCTTGTAGTAATTAATGAAATGCCAGGACGTGAGAGCAACCTGGGCAGCTGTTCTGCATAATGGTATCAGGGGATGAATAGCTCAGACAGTTGAGTTTCAAATGAAAAATAACTTCTGATCCAAATACCTTGGAGATTATAAATTAGTATTCTTCACTCTCCAGAGACTGACCTGACTGGAACAGCTTGAGTGAAAACTCCGTGGCTGGATGATGCCCAGAAGAGAGCCTCTAAGCATGAATTGAGGGCACAATGTGGTGGAAAGGTCAGGGATAATGTGGCTGGACCACTGAGCAAGTCAATTTCAGCTGAGTCCATCCACCTTTGTTTCACTTTTGCTTGGACTTTCCAATAGATTATTATACTCAACTCCTAACCAGCTAGCTCTCAGAGGTTTTTGTTTCTCTCTCTACCTCTCTCTCCATGCCATCTGTCAGGGGCTTCCTCTGCCTCTTTCCCTCTGTTGTCCCTGTGTCTCTTCTCTCTGTATCTCTTCATCACACTCTATGTCCCTCTGAATCTATTTCTCCCTCCCTCCCCATCCCAATCTCTTTAATGAAAAGATTCAGCGTGCTTCCCAGGGGATGGGGGGTGGGGAGGAGTGGATTTCAATAGGGACAAAAGCAAAGAGGCTGCCAGTAAGTTTTTGTTGGTACTGTTGATTATTTTTTCTGATGCTGGAGGGTTCTATGTTATCTGGCTATCCCTGCTTTTTTTTTTTTTTTTTAATTTGCAAGTGTTTTCCATAGATTATTATCATACTATTTTTCGATGGAACTGGAATATTAGTTTATCGAAATGTCAGCATAAAGACCCAAAGTCAAGCAAATTTGTTGCAACAAGGAAAGGCTGTAAATTTGCTGTCAGCTAAGAAATCCTCTTGAAGTCAAAGTGCAAGCCCAGCTGAAAGCACTTTTTTTTAATAATTGTGACTTAATGAATGTGAGGTTAACCCCATGTACATGCACTTTGATCTTGTGCCTTGTTAAATTTCTCAGTTTTAATAATTAGGGCCATTATTTATGCTATGATTCTAGGAGCTATCAGGGAATATCTAAAATATAAAATCGGGTTTATTTTGCTAATTTCATTTGTTGAAACTCAAATCTATCTCCCTTTTATTCTTTTTGAATGCTGATGAGGTACCCTGGAATAACTTTCTTCTTCAAACTTTAATTATAGTTTGGTTGAAAATCTGAATCATTTTAATATTGAAAGTATCTGGCAAATAAGCCTAAGAGAAATTTTATAAAAGTTCTCATTGTGTCTTGGATATAAGCACAAAAAGATGAAACACTTAAATGAAGACATTTATATCCTTGGAATTTTAAGTCTTTTTGCAATACCCAAAACAATGGAATCACAGAAGACAAAAAAAAAAATTCTTCAAATCTAATTATCAAAAAGCAATTCGTCTTGCTTGAATATTTCAATCAACGCATCCCTGAAGCCACTTTCTCAATTTGCTATCCTGTCTGATCTATGGATTTTTTTGTGTTATCATTTGGAAAAAATCTCCTACCATATGGTGGGGAAAAAAATGCTGTTTTGCTAATTTTATGTTTTATTTCTTAATGACCTACTTATCTGCAGCAGCTTTAGTGGAATGGTTTAAGCTTGGTCTGGTTTTTTTGTGAGTCCTTTACTCTGTGGCAGTGACTCAGCTGGGATAGAGCCAAGATGTTTACATGAGGGAAGGGGGTGGGGGGGGTGATGTTGTATTGGCCTCAGCTTTTGCTGCTTTTGCAGAGAGAGAGCTTACAAATTGTAGGCACTCAGAATAAGTGGCATCATTAGTGAGCATAAAATGCCTTGAGGGTATGGGAATGATTTAGAACTCTGGGATTCAGTGAAGAGAGAATAAGATAAGGGGTTCAGGTGTCCAATAAAACAGGATAGTAGTACTGAAATGTGACCTTGGATAAATCAGTTGACCTTAATTCTTCACCTTTTAAGTAAGGTGAATACATGCATTTTACTTTTATTGAAATGTTGCAAGTTATTGGGGCGGTATTTGCCAAGCAAATGGAAATCACATCTAAGATTCCGTATAAATTGCGTGTGTCTAGAGGACATGAGCTCCCAACTGAAGGGGTCATTGGCAGAATAATTATTTCCTTTCCTTGAAAAGGGAAAGATGGGCTTGGCTTTTTTGGAAATTTGGTCTTTAAAACTAAAGTTTAAATTGCGTGAACAATTTAACCAATCATTATTTTTTAGCCTAGGTCAAATGATCATGCCAACATTAGGATCTCCATCCAATGTGAATCCCTGTGGTGAATCAGGAAAACAAACACAAGTACTACACTGAGTTCCTCCTATGTAATCGCTGTATTATGCACTTGCTGCATTTCCAGAACCTTAGCTGTCATCCTTGCCCTCCAAGGGTTTACATTTTAGACTAGCACTCTTCAATAGAACTTTCTACAGTGAAGGAAATGCTCTGTATTGATGCTATCCAATACAGTTGACACCAGTCACTTGAGCACTTGAAATGTGGCTAGTGTAACTGAAAAACTAAATTTTTAATTTTATTTCATTTTAATCAATTCAAGTTTAAATAACCACATGAGGCTACAGACTACCTTACTGGATGACCATTTTAATAAATGACAAAATTATTTGTCTGTAAATATTAGTGACAAGGAGGTATATAAAGCAATGTTGTTTTGGATGGAGGGGAACTTGAGCCGAGCCTTGTAGGTTAGGGTAAGACAGAAGGGAGGATGTTCGGGGCTGAGGAAATAATAAACCAATGACCCGGAGGCAACAAGAGCCTGGTGCTGTTACTAAACAGTTAGGCAATCACCTAAATGGGAGCTGAAGGTCCCTGCCAGAGCTGAAGAGAAAAGAAGACTGGATGTGGGGGTGGGGGTGAGGGGGACAACATTTATTACAGTGTACTAGGTGCTTCACATGTATAATATAATTTAATCTTCACAATCAATTGATGAATTAGTAACTACTGTTATCCTTATTTTATTATCAGGAAACAGAGAAGTTAAGTAATTTCCCTAAAGTCACACAGTTATAGTGTAGTGAGCTGAGCTTTGGAACCCAGGCAGCTTTCTTCCTGATGCCATGTTCCTTAACCACCTATTACAGAGGTTGAGAATTTAGACTCTGGAATTATCCCTCTTCTGTCTCTATTAGTTTGTGAGCATGGTCATCTATAAATTGAGAACAGAAAAAGTGCATGATTTAAGGTTGCTGTGCTAGGATTACATAAGATATTGCATGTAGAACACCTAGCAGTGCCTGGCACATAATAAGGGCTCAATAAATCTTTACCTAGTCTTGTTATTATGTCAGAAATAGACTCAAAAAGCAGCAAAGAAATTAGGGCTTGCTTGAGTAGACATTATGTAACCAGTACAGCTTCCTCAACTGAGGATTGACATGTTGAAACTGTTACAAAGAATAAAGAACAAAAGGGAAGAAGCGGAGGGAGGCTGGAATCAAGGAGGCCTCCAAGAGGCAGCTGAGGTCTTGCTAAGGTCTGGAGGCTCACATTCAACAGGCGAAAGGAATGTGACTTTGTTTTTCCCCTAGAAACAAAGGTAATACATATCGATTGGTGATTGTTTAGAAATTTCAGAAAAGGACAAGGAAAATTAAAACCATCCATTATACCATATCTAAGAGATAATCACCATCTGTATTTTGTTATATATCCTTCCAGGTTTTTATGTTTGTGTCTGTGTATGCTAATTCACATTTTAAGTTATCTATGTTTACCTTCAGTTAAATTCATACTTTTGGGGTGCCATTCTATGAGTTTTGAAACACACACGCACACACACACATGCTGTCATGTAACCACAAGCACAGTCAAGATACAGAAGAATTCTACCACCCTCAAAAGATTCCTTTTTCTGCTTTTAAAGTCAACTCCTCCTCTGATTCCTATGCCCAGCCCCTGGTGACCACTGATCTATTTTCTGTTCCCATAGTTTTGCTTTTTCTGGGATGTCATATAAGTGGAATCATGTAGGATGTCACCTTTTAAGTCTGGCTTCTTTCACTTAGCATTAGGCATTCAAGATTCATGCATGTTGTTGCATATATGAGTAGTTCATTTCTTTTTATTGCTGAGTGATATTTTATTATACAGATGTACCGTAGTACATAGTTTGTTTCCATTCACCAACTGAAGGACATTTGAGTTATCTCCAGTTTTTAGCAATTATGAATAAAGCCATTGCAATAATCAAAGTTTTTGTATGGACATAATGTTTCATTTCTCTTGAGTAAATACCTAGGAATGGGATTGCTGGATCATATATTAAGTACATGTTTAACTTTATAAGAAAATGTCAACCTGTTTTCTGGAGTGGCTGTACCATTTTATATTCCCACCAGCAAGTATAAGGTTCCAGTTATTCCACACCCTGACCAGCACTAGGTATGATTAGTGTTTTTTTAAAGCCACTCTAGTAGTATGTAGTTGTATATCATGGTAGTTTTAATTTGCATTTCCCTGATAACTAATGTTATTGAGCATCTTTAGATGTGTTTGTTTATTTTCAAATAGAGAAAATTTTATTTCTTATTTCCAATCCGTATGCATTTATTTCTTTTTCTTACCTTATTGTATTAGCTAGAACCTTCAGCATGATAGAACAAATAGGAGTGGTGAGAGAAGACATCCTTGCCTTGTTTCTGTTCTTAGGGAGAAAGCATTCATTCTTTCACTATTCAATACAATGTTAGCTGTAGGTTTTTTGTAGATGCCTTTTATTAGGTCAAAAAATTTCCCTTTATTTTCTAGTTTGTTGAGAGTACTGTGAATGGATGTAGAATTTTTTCAAATGCTTTTATATGAATATTGAGATGATCACATGCTTTTTCTTCATTAGTCTGCTAATATGGTAAGTTACATTGATTTTCCAGTTTTAAACCAGCCTTGCATTCCCAGGATAAATTCCACTTAGCCATGATATATTATCTTTTCCATATGTTCCTGTGTTTGATTTGTTTGTGTCTGTGTATTGTTTTGAACAGAAACAGGATGGTACTATATAAACTGATTTGTAATCTCTTTTTGAAAACTCATATTTTCTTTAATCTAGAAGAAATACATGTTTGTAAGAAAAGTTCTTTCTGATTACTTTGATAGATTTATCTTTTCCTATGCTTTCTTTTTGGTAGGGAAATAGTTATTATGCATATTTTGTTTCAAGTTCATTAAATTAAAAAACTGGGATAAGAAATTTCCAGCCCACACAAATCAACTCTTCTAATTAGCTGATAAACTCTGAAATGAATTATTTGGACCTTTGACAAAATGTGAAGAGGAAGCTGCTCTAAGTTTTGAAGGTCATTATAAATGCTAAGAGCAGAGAGATGAACATAGACCTTTGAAATCCAGGCACTCATCAGGTGTCCTGGGAGTCCCAAATCCCTCTCTTATTATGGTAACTTTCAGTGGCCTTAAATACGCATCAGAGAGCTCTGATATTTGTAAAGAAAGTTTTCTTTCTTCCATTAAAAAACACTTGTGTAGATAGATATAGATGTAGATATAGATATTAGATATACATATGTATGAAGAGAGAACATCAACAATCTTTTGATAAATTTTATTTTGAAGTATTTTTTATTTTGAGGTGTTTCTTCCTTGGAAAAGTCTTAATTTTTTTAAAAAACAGAAATATGATTATTCCCTACTCCAGAAACATGCATTCAATTTCAGTACTTTCTAGGTACCCATTTCAGGCTTATATTTAGAACACCAAAAACCCGATTTTCTCCCCCAAGTTTTGTTTTAGAAAATGCAGTCTAATTACTCTTTATATCCGCCAGAAACATGCATTCAATTTCAGTACTTTCTAGGTACCCATTTCAGGCTTATATTTAGAACGCCAAAAACCCGATTTTCTCCCCCAAGTTTTGTTTTAGAAAATGCAGTCTAATTACTCTTTATATCCTCATAAGGAAAATGGCGTTGCTTTATTTTATATGTGAGACAGAGCTCTAGGTAATGGTAAATCTTGCCAGAGGCCTCAAAGATACTAAACATGAACTTTGGGAAGAGTTTTTGTTTGTTTATTTAAGGTGTCCCTCATTCCTGTTCTTGGATTAAGATGATTCTGGGTCACTCAAAACATTTGTACGAGAGGATGAACTTCAATGTTTGCATCGTTTCCCCTGTTTTGTACTCTCCTCGCATAGACCACAGCTGAGAGTTTTAGAGAAAAGGCGCTTTCGGCAAGTGCAAAGTGGTATTGTCATGTTACTACTGGAGCTGTCTGTGAGAACCAAGAAAATAGGACAGAATAAAAAGGAACTGAAATAAGTCGTAGTGAAAACTTCTCTCTCAGAGGAAGGACAACAAACATTGAAATATTGCTTTTTCCTGGCTGCTTATTGAAGGGAGAATTTGCCTACTGTGCTGGAAGAGTCTTTTATTCATCGTCCTGTTGATGGGAAGCATCCAGCTTGAGGTTTGTTTTTGTGTGCATAACCCATTCTGTCTCTTAAGGTGAACTCTACTGACAGTGGGTATTAAACAGATTCAGCATTTGTCTGATTAGAAAAGATGTTGACTTGTTTTAATCATTCAATAATTTAAAATAGACTCAATTCCCTGAAACAGTTCAACTTAAATGTTTGCTGCAAAGTCCATTCACATTTCTGAAATATCTGAAGTTGTTATCTGAGAGTTTTATTTTATTTTTAATATAGATCAGTCTGTTTGAAATCAGATGCTATTTGGATATTTTGTGAAACTTACATAGTTTTGCCACTTTCAAATGTTTAACTCCAGGGTATTGAAAATTAATCAACTAATATAAAAACCTTGAGTTTATAGGTACAGAATTGTGGTGCCACATTATGCAATTAAATACCCCACATTCTATTTTCATAAGTCCAAGGTCATTGGTCTAAATTATAATTATATAATTTCTGTTATGATTGCTAGTGATTGGTGTAATTTGACTAATTATTGCTTAAACAGTGGAAGTTGGCTGGGACTCAAATTGCAACAAATGTTTTTTTATGTGAGAAGAACAAGGAAACTGAATGCTTTTTTTCCTCATCATTTATTGAGAGGGGCTGCAATTAATCATAAATACTGCACTGGGGGTATTAGCAAGCATTAGAAAGCATAGCAAGCTTTCTTTATTTTTCCAGGATCATCTTCCTTGAATGGGATAGAAGGCAACCCTCCAGAGAAAAAATAAATGATCATGTTTAGAGAACCATCACTTAGACTGACTAATTGGAAGGAGAGCGGAAAAAATCCCATAGGAAATGGTCTGGAGCCTGTGACTTTTATAGTCAATACTCTTCTTAGTCAGAGCAAACATTCTTTTTAATGGCATAAAAATCCATTTAAATTGACAGTACCATCTGCCCAACCTTCTAATCTGACCACAGGTTCAAGAATAACCATTGCCAGATAAGGAAATAATAAAATGTTTCATGAAATATAGGATGACCTTGTGTCTAGACAATAAGAATGTGATTATAAATGAGGATGCTGTCTTTTGAAAAGGCACTTGTACTTTTAGGCAATTTTATATATTACATAATGTACTAAAACCTTCTTAACCTTTCCAGCCTTTTCCAGTAATTTCTTTGTCTGTTTTGACCACAAGCTTCAAATGAATTGATAATAAGAGAACTTGGTCATTGTCACTTTCCAAAGGCATGAGATCTGTGTGGGTACAGATACCACAAAACTCCACAATTCAGAATAGAAAGGTTAGGGAAGAAAATAGTGTGCACTATGTAGCTATGCCCCTAAGATGTTAGGAATTGCACTGGGTTCTTGGGATTCCTTAGCATCTACACTGGGGCTGCAAAACTCACTGGTCCCCAAAGGTGAGGGGTGGAATATAAGGGTCCCACAGCTGAGGAGGTGCTGCTGGGACATCCCAATCTCTCTGGCCAGAGTTGGCAACAAGTTTCTTTCAGGCACCTCAAGGCAATGAGGTTTTCCCAGTCAGAGTGACTTGAGTGAGAATTGTCTATGGCCACCTCCTACAAATTCTAAGTAGAGAGTTTCCCATCTTCCCCGATCCCTTGCAAGGAGCTTTACAACTTGGAATGTGTTGACAGAGATCACAATTCCATGCCTCTAAACTTTGTATCCTCATTGCTAGAGAAATTCGTATCAAAAAGAATAACAGATTGAATAGACCAAGTCTTCTATGCTAGTATCACATTCCAACGTTAATAGTATGGTTTCTAAAGTACCGAATGAAATAATTTGCTTTTACCACAGCACTATATAGCATAAATAAAAATATAAGTTCGTTATTTAAATCTCATTTGAATATTTGATTCTGCTTACCTTGGAGATTGTCTCATTTCCTTGGCAACTAATGACAGGTAGGCAGAGATAAGCTGACCTTTGTAGAGCTGGATTTGTGGAAACAAAAGAGGAGTTTCCTTTCTACTCTTCTGGAAGGTGGTATATCATACTGTTTAAACATGTCAGATCTGGAACCCAGCTGCCTGGGTTAAATTCTGATTCTGCCATAACCAGCTACAAATCCTTAAGCAAATTGCTTAACTACTTTGAGCCTCAGTTTCCTTATCTGTAAGACAGAATATATAATTATACCTACCTCCAAGGATTACTGTGAGGATTAACCAAGATCATTCATGTCTAACATTTGATAAATTTTAGCTTTCATTATAATTAATACAATTCTGAATGCCTACAACAGCAATTCTAGAAAAAGCTATTTACCCCTTAGGTACAAAATAAACACGTTTCCAATAAAGTCCTGTCTCTCTGTGTTCCCCTTAGCTTTGATAGGATATCCTTAGACCATAATTATACCCAAAGTTGTCTAAGTGGGTCCAGAGCCTCTAAGAAATTAGGTTATTAAATGCAAATTTTGTAGGCCAAGTTGCATTCCATTTATATCTGAAAGTCATGATTATAGAAGTCTCTGGTCCACTAGGGACGCGCTCTTCTTATTTGCCTTGTTAGAGAGAACTCTGTAGTTCTACCATCGCTATCAAGCCCACAGAACTGTTTTTCACTTTGGAAGATGCAGGAAAATGTGAAGGGTAAGGGTGATTGAGCATTGTATAGGCTGGTGCCCACCTGGTCTTTGATTGCTTGTCAGTGATTCAGTTCTGACGTTTGTATTCTGGGTTGTGTGTGGATTAGAGTTTATTGGTTGGAATTTTTTTTAAGTAAGAAAAAAACCCAATTAGTTTGGTTTTTTAGGTCATAGAATTCAAGGATGTTATTAAACATTAGTATGGAATACTTAAAAAATTGTTTTCCTTAGAATGCTTGACCTAAAAAAGTAACCTTTTCATTTTAACTTCTGAGCTTACCTTACAGTATAAGTAAATAGACTGTAGCAGTGTTAAATTCCTTAGCTGCAGCAGAAAACATTTTATCTTTCTTGGATGCTGCAAAATCATAAACTCAAGAAGTCAAAGTCAATTTATAAACTCTCCAAGATCTTGCTAAGGAAATAGCTGGAAAATACATAGAGAAAGTGTATTTACCCATATGATAAATACAAAATAATCTCAGTATACATCCCTAAGTGACTCTACTATGCTATACAGGCTATGTAAGATTATGAATGTACTGAGTTTACTTAATAGGATGCTTTTGGGAATGTGGTATAATTGAAAGCTTTGGAGTTAAAACTAGCATCGATTGAGTTGAAAATTCCCTTTTAAATAAGAGCCGTTAAATTATACTGCAAAATGCTGGAGAAAATGTTATACACTATCTAAATGTGAAATTAATGTCTCCCTCAACATTGCTATAAGTAGTGCATCTTAACTTAGTTCATAATTGAGTGAATTGTTTCTTTTGTTTCTGCTGATTCAGATTTCCCATGTAATAATATATCTTTTCATTGTCACATTCTGCAATCATATTCTGCTTCTAGATTAGTGTGTTTGAACAAGCAAATTAGTGCCTCCTGGGAAGGTGTTAATAAGACACAGAGAAAAGAGAAATATTTCCACGGAGGTAAACATATACACAATTTTCCAAAGGTACAACAAGTTCACTTCATGATTTTCCTTGTAGAGTGAAAACCACAAAGCTTTCCACCAGTGTCCTTCCTTCTCTTTTGTAACTTGTGACTTCATTTGTGTGACTCATTTCACTGATTAAGCTTGTCGCCATGGACACTAGCCATTTAATATGTCATACTGTGGGCATTTTTATTCAAGACATAAACCAGTAATTCTTACTTAACCTGTGTTTTTAATATCCAGGGGTGTGTTGATGTAAATCAAGGTTTATCTTCAGTTCTTTAAAAACAAATTCAAAATAGCTTTGGGCTTCAAGGCGCTATTGAAAATTAGAATAAATGATTGTGCAATAATCTGATTTCCAAGATTTGAAATACTATATACTTGATGCTTTTTGTGCTGCCGGTGCAACTACCTGATTGAGAAAATCGATTGCTGAGCAAACAACTGAATTACCTTAATAATATAATTTGTTATACCTGCTTCCATCTTTGGATTCCTATTCCCTTCCTCCAAACCATGATATTTGGAGGCACTGTGTTGATATTACATATTTATAAAAAGTAGACTCTGCTTCTTACATTTCACCACTGAAATGCTTAGGCTCTCTAAATCATCATTTAGAAATTTGGCTTTCTTCAGCCAAATAAAATCATAGATGTTTAATTTTAGAAACTCTTCATTTTATATGTGAAGGAAAAAAGGCCTGAAAAATTTAAAGACATTACTTGAATTTTTCCAAATTGTTAGCAACAGAATTTTACCTAGAATCCAGGTCTCTCCCCGCCAGTCTTGTATTTTTTTTTTTTTCTAGCCACACCAGACTATCTCACTATGCGTAGCGCTCCATATATCTCAGAATGAAGTGAGTGGTAAGGCAAGGGAAGGGTAAATTGAGAATTGGTAACTTTGGGTAATGACATTGACATTGTTTCTCAAAGGGTGATTGGAAGATCACCTATATTAATCACCTGGATTAAAAATGTAGAAAAGTGTAGTTTGTTAAAAATGTAGATTTCTGGACCATTCCCCAGACCTACTGAATCTCAGTCTCCAGGGTTAGGACCCAGTTATATGCAATTTAAACAAGCTCTCTAGGTGATTTTATGTACGCTAAGGTTTGCATTCCATAGGCCAATGATATCCTACATGTTTCACTAGAGTGATGTTTAATATGTTTTAAATTGACATAATAACACCATATATTCCAATTTGAGAAGTATGAAATGTTTTGCAGTGGATTCTAAGAGATGGTACAGAGGAGACCTGTGGTAAAAGGGAAGGACATTGAGTTTGGGTTCCAGTCCAGGCTCTACCACCTTGCTATGTGGGCCTGAACTCTCTGAGCTTCCAATTTTTCTTCTTTAAAATAAGAGTAATACCACTCTTGCAGGACTGTTGAGAGATAATGAGTATACAATACCTTATAGGCACTGGGCCTGGCCTAGTAAAGGCATGCAACTATTAATTACTATCATTACCTAAGCTAATATAACTATTATTTCTCATGCCTCTTCCCTTACCTTGTAAAGTGGAAATACACTGAATTCTACATTGTTTCAGACCTAGCTACCATTTGTGAATTATTTCTGTCCTTTGCTCCTTCCCCTCTCCTCTGTGGCTTCCTGCCTACCTCTTGGCCATTTCACTGTTCATTAGTCACCTCCACCCGAAGGAGGAAAGGGAAAATAAGAAACACAATTCAAAACATTCATTTTCCTCATATATTGTTACTTTAAGTAAGAAGTTTTGTTTACGGGAAAGAGGCTGAATTACTGGTCAAAATAACATTTTTGAGTTTGCTGAAAGTTTAATTTATCTGTTTTTTAGATTGTTTCTGTTCATGCTCTTATAATGCAGAAGTGGTAGTCATCCACTTGAAATGCCCTCACTTAAAAACAGTGATTTTAATCAACATTGCACAACAAAAGAATATTTCTAAATGAATCATTTTGAATCTTGTTTCCTTCCTTACTCTTTAGGGGAACTGAGAAGATTTGGCATAGCGAAACTCATTAAGATCCTGTGGAGAAGGAGCCCGAGTATGAAGTAGGTCGAATTCAGTCTCCCTGTTTATGCCCTTCAGGCACTGCTGACATGAGTCCTAGCTCAGCAGAGGTGGACTGTGCGTGGATGGATTCCTAGATAGCAGAGCTCCTCAGCACGGGCTTGAACCTAATGAGAAGGTGCCTAGGCAGGGCCCGCATGCAGGAATCTTGATTTTCATGTAAAATGCCCTCAGTCCCTCCAGACCTTCAGACTTCTTTTCTCATGCAAGGCTTTGCATCCAGGTACTTGGTCTTAGGCATCTGCTGCTTGGAAGGGAGGAGATCCACAGCTGCAGCTACATTAAGCATGAGACTGCAGAGATGACAACAACCCCAAGCATCAAACAAAAGTGAGTGTGGCAAGAGGGAAAATGTTTGTTAATTGTGCTGGTGTGTATATAGACTCTGGCAGGAGGTACAGGTCGGGGGTGGTGCTGATTAGAGGCCTGGTCTTTTCTTCTCCCCACTCTTCACCTCTTGCCACCCTGGGTCTGCACAGGGTATCTGATACTGACCCTCGGGTGGGCTGACAATCTGATTGAGATGTGTGGAATGCCTGATCCACAATAATGGCAGCTTTGTGAGAGCAGGTCATTTTATCTGCTTTATTCACCTTACCTGGAACTGGGTCTGGCATACAGTAAGCACTTAACGAATATTTGTTGAATAAATAGATGAATGAAACATCAGTGTTAAAAGATGTTCATTGAAAGGAAGAGAGAAAAATTGGAAGTGGGAAATCATGACTGATGATTATTGGCTTGGTTGAGCCAATGTGATTATCTGAAGAGAGGGCCCTTTTCAGATAAAAGAAGGTACTTCTTTGGTCAAAGGCATATGAGGTTCCTGCTGTGGCTATACCCTCCAAACTAAGTTTCAGGATCTACCTCTGATAGTATAAATGCTGATGACTGGTTGGATTTGAAAAATGATGAAAACAATAATAATGATGAATAACAAAACAGCAATAGCAGCAACTAACATTATATAGCACTAACACCATGTGGATTATCTTTTCCAATCTATTTGAAAACTTAATGAATGATAATAAAAGTATAGTGGTGCTTTGGCACAGCAGTGTGAAGCTCAATATCATAGGGAATCAAGGGTATTCAGTCATAGGAAATGAGAACTTGCAAACAGGTCCTAAGGGTAGCAGGCTAACCAGGTTTCCCTAAATAGAGACTGTACATATGTGTTTGCATGCACGTGCCTGTGCGTGTGTATATACATATACATGCACAAAGCCTGCTCAAAATCATTTTGGTAATAACCTTGATTCTAGGAGTTGGGTTGCTAGATAAAGCTAAGCACAATTTTTGCCTTAATATTTCATCCTTTTATTCAGATCATAATTTTCTGGGAAGTTTCCAAAACTACAAATGCAAATGACATATGTATCTTTAGAAATTTCCCTTGTAGGAGAATGGCAGTATACCACAAAAGGTGAAGTATAGAGCATATTTTTTAAAAGAGCCCTAACTAGCCCTGCATTTTATAGATCTACTATGTGACCTTTATTTTATCATGTCTGTTTGCTACTTTAACACTTTGGCTCTTGAAGGCACTTTATTTAAATTCAGTGAAGGCAAACTGGAATGAATGGAACCATTAAATTGTAGTGTCCTTGAACATGTCCTCTGTAGAAAGGCCATGGACTTTGTAGGAACACAGACTTGGATGGTTTGGATTCCAACTCTGCTAGTGATCACTTGTATGACCTTGGAGAACTTTCTTAACAATCAGAGTTCACCTCTGAAAAATAGAGAAAGAAATAACTTCTCAGGTTGTTGTGAGGCTCAACCAAAATAATGTATGTAAAAATGCTTAGCACAATATTGTGGTATGAATGAATAAGGTATGAGCATAATTACTTCCCTCATAACCTGGTCTTGTTTATCGCCTCAGCATTCTGCACAGTATAGGTTGCCTGAATACCTGAACATCCCCCAAAACTAGACTCAGGTCACCACTTCTTTCTCTCCTAGACCATTGCAGCTATAGGTAGACTTTGTATGCCAGCCCACTCTTTACACTGCCACAAGCATTATCTTACACACACACACACACACACAAACACACTCTTTATTCTACTCCCTTTTTAGTTTTCTGCAGCCTACAGGATAAAGCCTAAGCTCCTTGTTAAGTATACAGATCTTCCTCCTGTAGCTTTAGGTCTGTTACTCATTTCTTGCTGATCCTGAACAATTTCAACCTTGCCATGCTCATTTACATTTCTATGCCTTTGCATATATATATATTTTTTGTCAGCCTAGGATGCCCTTCCACTCTTCTCCATCCAGTGAATATCCACTATTTCTTCTAAGGTAAAGCTTGAATGTTATCTCCTCTATAAGTCAAGGCATCTCTGGACTGCCTGAAGCCAAGCCAGTCACTCCCCTTTGGGCCTTTCTGGCTCCCATACCTCGTTTATATCTCTATTATGACAGCATCATGTGGTAATTAAAATCCAAAGACACCTAGCAATGCCACTTTCTGGATGTGTAAACTTGGGCAAGTACTTACCCTCCATTAGCCTTACTGTCCATTTGTAAGATGGAGACAGTACTAGTACCTACCTGACAGAGTAGTTTTAAGTATTAAATGAGATAATCCGTGTAAAGCACGTAGTATAGTGCCTAGAACATGGAAGCTGTAGGGGCTGCTCAATAGTACCTCTATTATAATATAATAATCTGTTTATAGGTCTATCTTTGTTATACTGTGAGCTACTTCATTTTTTGTATCTACACTATCTAGCACAAAGCTCAGAACGTA
Source organism: Galeopterus variegatus (assembly GCF_000696425.1). NCBI lineage: Eukaryota > Metazoa > Chordata > Mammalia > Dermoptera > Cynocephalidae > Galeopterus > Galeopterus variegatus. The sequence continues at coordinate 108,947 of NW_007729780.1, read as the reverse complement.
GTAGGTATTTAATACATATTTATTGGAAAGGAAGAAGGAAGCAGGTAAGCTACCTTTCATCTATATTAACAAAGAAAAGAGAAAATGTTAAACTATAGTATTTATGAGGAAGGCTCGTTAACTGTGCTTTCTTTCACCTTTAGTTAATACTCTTAGATCTTCAGTTTTACCAGCTATAAAATGCCAGTCCCCCCTCCCAAACAAGCTTATAAGATACAATATGCAAAAATTACTGGGTCTTATGGCTTCTGGATACTTCTTGCCTATAGAAACTATACCAATACTAGACCAAAAAAGGGAAAAAAAGAATCTCTTATTTTAGCGATGCATATAAACTGTGAAATTAAAGAAATTTGGTAAAATGGAGATCAGATAAGCCATTCAATAGCACTTCCAGAGTCCTCCATTTTCTGTGTAGAGTGTCAATGCTTTTGTTTTCAGGAAAATTCAGTTATCTAATTATCAACTCTTATCTATTCTGAATTAATTATTAATAAAATGATACCATTGTCTTCTTATACTTGAAATTCAAAACTTAATTATTAAAAACAAACACTGTGTTTCATTGTAATGAATTATAGCAACCCCCTTTCTTCTGTCTGTCTGAAAGTGAACTTTGGCAATGAGTAGCAAGATTTTGGGGGTTCTAGTTCAGGAGCTAGTATTGATAAGTCAATCAGTCCAGCCAAGTTTATAAGCATAATTTACTATCCTAATAGCACTGCTGATTATTTCTTGTATGCTTTAAATTTTTTTAACACAATTTAACTTTTCTGCAATTCAATTTTCTTATCTGCAAAAAGAAGCTAAAAATGCTTATGTGAAGGTATGAAGGTTAAATGTGAAGGTTAAATTAATAATGTACATAAAACATCTAACATGGTGCTCTGCATGTAGTATATGCCCAATAAATGTTTCTTTCTCATCAGGATTTTGTTTATGACACCATGTTTTATCTAGATTCGCCTGTTTACATATGGGTTTACCCCACCATAATGTAAACTCATCCAAGATAGGGATTAGTCATACTCATCTTTGGATTCCTAGCACCCAGAATGCTGCTTGACACATAATAAATGTTTAATACATATTTATGGGAGGCAGAAAGGCAGGCAGGCAGGCAGGAAGAAAGGATAGAAAAAAAAGAAAGACAGAAGGGAGAAAAGAAGGGAATTAAGTACTAAGAAAAGTTGAGTACCATAAAACAAAAATCCCTATATAATACAAGTTATTATATTTTGTTATTTATGTTTTATCATATTAATAATTCTGAGAAATTACCAGCATTATAAAAAATATAGTTGAATACTCCTTCATAGTTTTGAGTGAAAAAAAATCCTGATATATGTCCCCTTTTGTTTTATGCCAATATACATGAACAAGCATTACTAAATGAAAACTACTTGTCAAAAACATAACAAATGTGACATGGGGTTATGATTTGATGGTATACGTCATTTATGTCAGCAAAATGAGAGGAGTGTCACCATGTTTCAGGGCTCTTATATGGCACTTAGAATACTCTGCAGTCTGCGATCTGCTTGTTCTGTGATCTAGTCAAGGTGATTTATCACAGGTAAAATGTGTGTGTTTCATGCCTTTTTAGTGAGATGCTTGACACATATTACAAAATGATACAATCTGTATAGTATAAAGTTGCAGTGCATACTAATCAGAGATGTTATGCTTTTTGGTTACATAATTCAGTGTTTGAAAATACCTTGTCTGATATCAAGAAAAGAACAAAAAGCTGCTACCAAGATAATTTTCAGCCTTCTCAAATAGGCTTCTAGTACCCCTTCCCTAATGTATGCTATGGACCCTAACACTCATTATTTTAGGCTTTTTATTGCTGTGGTTGCTCATTTCTCTTGGTTAACAATTGATGCATATCGCTTTTGTTTTTTTTTTAATTTTAAAAAGTTTTAATCAGAAGATTTAAACAACATAAAAGCATGAGAAGTAACTAATTGCTCTTTCCATCTTCTTACCCGCTTTCCTTTGCTCTGCAGGTGTGCATCCTTCCAAACCTTTCCCCATATATTAAATTTACAGATATGTATATATGAGGATACTTCAAGAAGTTCATGGAAAAACAGAATTAGAAGATAATATGAATCTTTCCACAAAGTTTTTCAAAGTATCCTTGTATGTCTTGGAGATCTTTTCATGTTAGCACATATAAATAGACCTCATTCATTCTAATAGTTGCATAGTATTCCATATCAGTATTAACATAATTTATTCAACCATTCCTCTTTTAATTAGAATAAGTTCATTTTACCTTTTTCACTAATATAAACAGTGCAGCAATACATATTCTATTTAGATATTCAGATAGAATCCCAGAAGTGGAATTCCTGTGTTATATGGCATAACATTTTCTGAGTGCCGCTTAAAACAATCTATTGCAATTACTATTACTATTATTTAGTAATAATAGATCTTTGTTTTTTTATTCTTCCCTGTTTTATATGAGGTTGCAATTCTGCTCTGGTTTAACTGATCCTTCAAATATGTTGAGTTATCAGCATAAAGAAGCTTTAGCTTCTTAAACAGAAGGGAGACAAAGAAAAGATTATGCTACTTTTGTTAATTTATTCAGAAAGTTTGAATGATGTCCTAATATTTGGGTTTTCATTATAACAAGATTTGTTTTAAAGTTGAGTTCAGTTTAAGTTTTATGTTTATTCATCTTGTACCACATCCAAGGAGAGTTTAACTATTTAAGTGGAGTAGTCACCTTAAAAAAGTTATCCCACAGCACGGATTTGAAGGGGCAGGCAAAAATGGAATAAAGTATTTCTCAGTAGATTAGACAATTGCAATCCAGTTCTATTAAATCCCCACAAATGATTGTTGCTACATTTAATATACATTTTCTGTTTCATTTTGTTTGGAACAAATGGTTCTATTATTTCCTTTGTATTAGAGAAAGGGAGGCATCTAAGAATTCCTAATTTTTAAGTGTTGAAAATGAGAAATTTAGGCTATAGCTGTATAGGTCATGTTTTGAATTATGTTTCAAAAAGGTCATGGAGATTTCCAAGAATGAGGCCATATCACAACCTCTCAAATGGGAAGTTACAAATAATATTCAAAACAGGTTGAGAAAACAGAGCTGTAGAGTTCTGGAAAACTATTAGATGATGGCTTAAATTATGGGCCATTTGGCCTTGCCTCCTGGACTCTCTCCTGTATTCTCCCTGTACCCTTCCCCACCTATCTAGTCTACTATGGTTAAAAATGAAAGTTGACTTTCTTCATTACTCTTACTGTTAAGCCTGTGCTACAGCTTCAAAAAGCAGAAAATTTTTAAGTGGAAAAAGGGTCCTTAGAGACCACTGACTCCTTTCTCTGGCCTGAAGGAAAAAAACTATGAGCTGCTGTCTAGTGTAATCACAGGTCATCTGTCTTTCTAAATGATTCCTACTGAGTTTTTTTTTCTTCTTTTCTTTTTCATTTAAAAAACAGATGGATAAGGACAACAGAATGAAATGAACTTAAGCCAAATAAAAACTCAAATAAAACTCACTCCCTCTCAACACCCTCTGCCGAGTGCGCATTCCCTTGGCCCTTCCCTTCTTTGTTCACCATGACAGCTCTTTCTCCTACTTCAGACTCTGGTTAGTCATCACCTCCTCAAAGAAGCCTTCCTCAGTACAGCTTCACTCCCAGTGGAGAATGTTCTTCCATCATAATGGTCACTGTAGTTTGATATTGTTCTCCTGTTTGTCTCTCACATTAAACAATGAGGATAGGGGATTTGTCTTTATCTTCATATCTCCAACACCAAGCACAACATTCAGCTCAGTAAATATTGATTAAATTAATGGATAAATGAACAATTGACTGAATGAACCAACTGAACAAACAGTCCTTTCTTAGATGTAATAAGCATATTTCAATCTAGAGGAAGAAGGATGGTTTAGAGATTCCTGTGCACTTTCTGAGTCCATATTAAAGGTGTAGTCATTTTACGCACATTTTTAAAAGTCTTTGTGTACGGGGGGATAACTATTACTTTGGAAAATGAGTACTACATGATTTAGTGGTTGTTGACTTGCCAAAAGGCATCAGCAATTGTCCATCCATCATTTGGTAATTTACTGGATTCTCACTCAGCCCATAGATGGGATTCCAGAGGTTTGTTGAAGAGTTCTCTGATCAATTTGACTGGAGCAAACTGATGTATAAAAATGTGAATCTTTCTGGGGAATTTGTACCAAGAAGTATTGCAAATGTTGTGTGTGTGAATGTGTTTAGGTTTAATTGCCCTTTTTTATTTGCTATGATGAGTACAAGAATAAGACCTGTATCAGAATTAAACATGCTGTGAAAACTGATAAACAGTGGCATTTGGGAAACATGGTTAAGTGTATATGCTTTTGTAAAAGTGATTAAACTGAAACAGGATTAGCAAAAATTTAAGGTTCAAGATTAGCTTTGAAATTAATTTCTGAACAAGCAGGTTGTCTTGTTTCATTTAATTGCTTCCTGTGTGATTATGTAAAGCTGAAATTAATTTCTGAACTTTTTTTTCTTTTAACCTTGAAAATTATAGTAGTGCTTCTCAACTTTTTATTTGCTTCTGTGTGTACAATCCCATTTGGTGTCATCTTCATAACGCAGTGGCCAATCAAGGGTCTATATTTACTCATGTGAGTTTCTGACTAGTTGCTTCTGACCTTAATTACCTCAGGCAGCACTTTCCAGTTTGAATGTGAACCACTGCCTACTCAGTATATTTTTGAGGACGATCCTCCTCTGCTGACTCCATCAAGCAATCCTGGGAAAGCTTCTTGAAGAGACTGCTCAGCAGCCTTGAATCTGCAAGACCTTAATCAGGATGCAAAGGTTTCCATGAATGCATCTACCTCCACGCAGCAGAGTGACTGTGAAGGGGTCTGATCTCTCATAGGGGCCTATAATGGGGTCCAGTCTTCCTACTTCATTCAAGAATGAGATAGATAAAAAAGAAGAAAGGGCTGAGGTAACAGAAGTCTCAATGCCACACTCTCTGGATCTGTGAACGTTTTCTGGATTTAACTTCACCATGTTTTGGGCTCTATTTTTCTCCTTTCTAATACTAGCTAAGCCCCTGGATCTTTATTATGCTTATCTTATCTTGATGTGACTCCTTAGCTTCTTAGTTTAACTTTTTATACCTGGGTGAAATGTAAACATACTAAGCCCTTGTTAAACTGGTACTGGTTTATTCTGGACATTAGTTTATTGCTCCAAATAGAAAGCTACTCTTCTTCCTGACACATTGGGTGCTCATTTGCTCTTAAAACATTGGCTATCCCAAGTTTTTGGAGTAGAAATCTCTTCATTTCTAGACTCCCAGTATTTTAAAACAAAAATGTTTTCCTAGAAGTAGGCTTTGCAATGATGGTACAATTAGAAACAAAGGTTATTTTCATGACCACCTAAATATCCACTGAAAGTTCAAAATGATCAAGAAAAGGAAAAGATATATGCATGGCATTTAGATACTATATATATGTGTTTGTATATAAAGTCATATTAGTTTCATATATAAACTCGAAAAAATATGGTCAGAAGAGTAAAATAAATGCTAATGATAACTCTAGAATCATATTACTCTAGAAAGGTAAACATATCAAATAGATCTATAAACATTAAAATTAAAATGTGACTTGATATTTTTAAATTAAAAAGTATAATAATTTATTGAAATCTACTAAGAACAGCACTTATTTTAATTTTACTAATTTACTCTCAAAATTTTTCTGCAAATGCTACTTACATAAGCAATAATAATTTTTTATTTTTTTTGTCTTTTTTTGTGACCGGTAAGGGAATCGCAACCCTTGGCTTGGTGTCGCCTGCACCATGCTCAGCCAGTAAGCACACCGGCCATCCCTATATAGGATCTGAACCCGCAGCGAGAGTGCCGCTGCACTCCCGAGTGCACCATGGGGCCAGCCCCATAAGCAATAATGTTTTAATACTAATATTTTAAGGTATAGTTCAATTTCAACAATTAAGAAACATACAAACCCTGATAAAGCTGTATAAATTACAATCAAGTAGCATAAACTAGAGAAATACTGAACTAATAGTCATCAGTAATTAGGAAATGATAATTTTGGAAAAGAAAATCACCTGCAGTTATTATTTCAGTAACTTACTCTTTTCTATGAAGAGAACATAAAAAGATTCTGTTAGCATTCTTTGCAGAAATTGTCTCCTTATGAGAGCGCTGTTCTGAATTCTGTCACTGATTTACTATGTGATCCTTTGGACAGACTTCAATGTTTTCATATATAAGGATAGAAATATTGAAACCTAGTTTTAAAGATATATTGACTGCTATAATATAATTTTTGTGTCCCCCCGCCCCCACCAAATTCATATGTTGAAATCTTATGCCCAATATGATAGAATTAAGAGGTGGAGCCTTTAGGAGGTGCTTAGGCCAGGAGGGTCGAACCCTCATGAATGGGACTAGTGCTGTTATGAAATGAAAGAGGTTCAGGGGCTTGCTTGCCCCTTCAACCATGTGAGAACACAGCAAGGTGCACCATCTATGAAGAATAAGCCCTCCCCAGACAGCAAACCTGCTGGCACCCTGTTCTTGGACTTCCCAGACTCTAGAACTGTGAACAATACATGTCTGTTGTTAATAAATTACCCAGTCTAGTATTTTTGTTATAGCAGCCCAAATGGACTAAGACATTGACTAATGAAATATAAAAACTAAAGCAGTTAAGAATAGGAATGCTGACTGTTTACTATGGGTTCACTAAACATAAATGTATTGAAATATTGATAAATTTTTGATAAGAATAACTTCCCTAGCATGAAAAGCATATTAATATTGCCACACATTGACATTTATATCCACATATGACATTTACGTTCAACTGTGTATGGTTGCTAAATGAAGGGCCTGATATAATCAGAGAAGTGTTAGAGCTCAAAGGACTCTAAAAGAGCAACTAGTTCAATCTCTCTATTTCATAGCTGAGAAAATTAAATTTCAGAAAAACAGAAGATGTTTTCTTATGTTCAAGGAGTTGCTACAGATCTAGGTCTCCTCAGCTCAGGTCATTATTTCCAATCCGATGGTCCAGATCCCTGAGAGGGCTGACTTTTGCTAGGGAACCTTGAATATGCATACCAAGCATTGTCTGGAGACTTGTCCCACAGGTACTGTTTTTCAAATGTATGTAAATGCTACTGAGATGAACAAAATCTGCTCATTTTAAAATGATAAGAAATTCATGGTCTTTTTGCATTTTGTATTTGTCCCATTTTTTTTTTTTTTGAAATACAAAATATCATGTGGAAATCACTGAAATTTTTTGAAGTGAATATGAAAAGTTTGGAAATCATGGCACGATATTACTTCTATCTATTAGAACTTTAGATAATTCAAAATGTCACAAATACTGGAAAGGGATAATGATTTGATCCCTCATTTATTTGTTTATTTATTAATTACTATTATTAGCTATGGGAACAGAGGACCAGTAGTGCTGATGCAGAGATGAGTCTGAGACCAAGAACTCAGACAAGTAATCCAATGAAACAATATGGTGTCGGTATGTACAGTGTGCCTCTGGAGCATTAATTACCATGTCCGCAAACCAAGTGAAAGGTAATCTTGTTTTATGGCATTTTTCACTTGAGAAGAGAAGTATCATAGGAATATCCACCTAGTCTTTTATCCTGACTTACCAGTGGTGCACCTGACTGGTTTTTAAACACCTGTAGGGAATCCCACAAAATCCTATGGAATCTAATTTTTAAAATCAGCACTATCAGGACATTCTTCTTTGTTTTTAACCTTATAGCAGTGTAAGGTCATTTTCTTTTGTTCATTCTTCACTGCATCCTTCATATACTTAAAAATAGTTTTTCCTTTCTCAAGCAAAAGAATCCAAGTTACTTCTCTTATGGCGCATGCCGATATATTAGTGCACTAGGAAGTATTTGTATGAAATCGTGCTCAGTGAGGAGACAGTGAGATTGCACATCACTAGAACAAAACATTCTGCCATGAGTCTTCACAAAAGTAGGATTTGAAACAACATACTGAGGCTTTCCCAGAAGAAACAAGGACCCAGTGTACTGGGAGAGCCCTTATTACCGTTCAATGAACCAACTGGACATTTATAATCAGAACATTTTCAGTGTCTCCTCTGCTAGTATGTTCTGTGGGTTCCATGCTCGCCCTGATGTATGCACCTCATCCCCAGGAAATTTCATGAGTTTCACCAGCACATCAAAAGAGACTGACCCCCATATGTGGGGAGCTGCCATTAACCATATTTCTCAGGAAACAGGATGCCACAGGAGTGATGTTACATCAGAATATAGCCAAGGTCTTTCTTAAGGCCTCCTCTCTATAGCAGAGTTTGTACCTCAGTTTCTCTCTTCATTTAAAGTGGTTGAGGCTGAAATACATTTTTTGCATTGAAAAGAAAAACTAAGATTTTTAGGCTAAAATTTGGCAACCCAGAAAAACCTAGTCTTCATATTAACAATTTGAGAAATAGCACACATTGCTAAAGAATTATAAATATTATTTGTATTGAATCAGGTAATACAAGTACAAATATTGATATTTTTAACTCTGGAATTTCTGAATTTAATTAAAAGGGCTTTAAATGTTTAACTATGTTGTGATTTTTTATTTTCTATGCTACTGTTACTACCGCTTCTGCTACTACTGCTATTAATACTACCAAGAGGACTTGCTATATGAGAATCTGTTTTGCTTGTCTTAAAACATCTCCCTTTGTCACCTTTCTTGGAATCTAAAAGTTTAGTTACATCGAAGGAAATGAAAACAGTATATGAAAGAGGGATGGCTTTTACAAAATGGAATTTGTGGAATGTCCTTATTTTGGATGAGTTGCAGACTTCCAAATTCCACAGAAACCCAAATAAAAACAGTTATATGCCAATTAAAATGAGACTTCACTCAGTCTCAGAATGGCCTCTATGTCATTTGGTGGCATGGCACTGACGTAAAGCAAAACCACGAGACTATATATCTGACAATAAAAGAGAAAATTAACAGTTGATTTAAAGTGCCTCTAACATTCAGCATGTAAGTTTTAAAAACACCCTAATCACGTAAGTTATTTGAGTAAGTTAGTTGGTCAGTTTGATAAAGGAGAAATTATTGTCCGTTTAAATTTGTCAGTCTCCAAAAGACTCTGTCTTCCTACCTATCTACCTACCTACCTACCTATAAGAGGTCCTCAAAAAGTTCATGGAAGGATTAGTATTATCTTTTAACTCAATTTTTCCACAAACTTTTTGAAGTACCCTCATACCTATCTTTTTTTTTATCATGCTTGTCATGTTTAAAATGAGAAATTGTAAACTATGATGCTATTATAGTGTAACAGAAAATATGTAATTTATGGGCCTACTTCTCAGTTCAGATCCAATCCTAGGATATGAAAATGAGTTTGTTGAGGCAGAAATCATGCCTTTCATCTCTATATATCTGGCTTGAGCAAAGTCTTTGGCACATAGTGGGTGCAAATTGATACTTGTTGAATGAGAGAATTTCTCAAAGTAGTACTTCAAAGAGAAAGTTTACCTAAGATTCAAAACTTGTGTTGATCGTTTTCTACCAATCAGTGTAATTTTAAGGAATGTTTTGAATGAGAGGACATAATTAGCATGTGCAGCATTAAAAAATAGCCTTTTAAAAAAATTCTAAGAAGTACAAGAATGTGAGATGAATATATAAGAAAGTATATAAGATGAATATATTTTTAGAAAATTACCCAGAGAAAGCTACTGTAATATTTTGATATATTTCCTTCCAGACTATTTAACTATTTATATGTTTTTTATATTACAAATTTGAGGTGATATTCAATTTCCAGAATATATAAAACCCCAAGTAGACCTCATATATGAAATAATCCAGAGAAACCTAAAAATAACTAGCTTATACCAGCTTATACTTAATATATATCACTTTTATTTTTATTTTTGGACCAGTAAGGGGATCACAACCCTCGGCACAGTGTTGTCTGTACCACGCTCAGCCAGTGAGTGCACTGGCCATCCCTATATAGGATCCAAACCCGTGGCCATGGCGCTGGCACTCTCCCGAGTGAGCCACGGGGCTGGCCCTATTTTAATTTTTTTATAAAGATGACCGGTAAGGGGATCTTAACCCTTGACTTGGTGTTGTCAGCACCACGCTCACCCAGTGAGCAAACCGGCCATCCCTATATGGGATCTGAACCTGTGGCCTTGGCGTTATCAGCCTCACACTCTCCCGAGTGAGCCATGGACCGGCCCCTATATCACTTTTAAACAATAAGAGTTCTCAACAAAACTAAACTAAAAACTAAAACTAAGTAAGATTTGGGTCACCTTAATAGGACTAGGGATAATGATGAGAGTTCCTGGATCTCTAGATTGTCAGCATTCCTAAAGTATTTCTATTTTGTATGAAGACTCCATTTTCAAAGGAGGACATTTTCTCTTAGTAACTTACAGATTATTTTCTGTTTTAGAAGAGTTTGATAGGCAAGAGTTCTCTCTAAGCTGCAGGTGTATATAATGGCATCTGATCATAAAATACCTTTGCAAATACTTATTATTGTGATGATTCAGCTAAACATGCTTATCTGAACGGTGGACTGTGGCAGAAGATTACAGTCAGTTAACTGATTAAATGATTAGCGAGGGTGAAGGGCTTTACCCTCAGGTAAATTCAAAGAATTGTCAGCAACCTGTTCCATTACAAGACAAACATACAGAACACTGTCAAAGCCAGAGCTCTTTTATTAGAATTAGGGTGACACTTGGGATGTGTACCACAGTAACATGAACCTGCAGGCCACACTGGCGATGTACACATAGTAAATCAGAAGTGAGTATCCAAACTGTAGTAACCTCTTTTCTTTCTAATCGCTAAATCATTGTGGCACATGATTTCTTTGGGGCTAAGAAGTTGCCTTGCACTGCAAAATATTAAAAGGCATGGCAGTATTTTGAGGTATCAAATGAAAAGTTCTCTTTGAACTACTCTAAAATTGTACTCCCTTGGCTTAACTTAGTTAACTCACTTTCAAAGACACTGACTAACTGAAAAATGAATTAGGCAGCAAGGGGGAGAAGGTTAGTTGTAGTCACTTACTTTTGATTGATATGCCTCAAAAGTCCTGTTCGAGGCTCATGTCATCGAGATGGAGATCCCCACTGTAAAAACGTCAGAGAGCGTATTGCTCACTGTTTAATAGTCCTTCACCCAGATTTTCTGATAAAATGAATGTACTGTTTTTACAACAAAATCAAATAGGATAACTGGCATAAAGTTATTCTTTTTGAGCAAGAAAAAAATAGGGAAAGAAAGTCTAAACAATCATGTATTGCCAATGAAATATACTGCCTGTAAGAATGCCCTAGAAGACAAAGAATTTTTCTCAATGACATTGTATCTTTTACAACTTTTTGCAAGTTGGGGAAAAAGAAGTACTGCAAACATGCAAGGAAATGATTCTTGGGAAGTGTTGCAGGGGAAATATTAAAATAAAATCATCATTGTATTAAGAAAAAAATTTAAGAATTTGTTTTGAAAATTCGATCCAAGACTTTGAGATCTAATGAGGCTCAACTCAATTATAAGACTAATAACCCAATTTTAAAATGGGCAAAAAATTCTAATAAGTTTCTTGTCAAAGAAGAGGTATCAATGGCTAATAAAGACATAAAAGATGTTCAAAATCACTTGTCATATAGGGAAATGTGAATTCAAACTACAATGAGATCCCACTTCATACCCACTGGAATGACTATAACAAAGCAGACAGACAATAATTAGTGTTGGCCAGGTTGTAGAGAAATTAGAATCATCGTACATTGCTGGTGGGAATATGAAACAATACAGACACTTTGAAAAGTGCATTTTCTTATAAGGTTAAACATAAATTTACCATATGACCCATCAATTTTACCTGTGAGTATTTGCTGAATGGAAATGAAAACATAAGTCCACATAAACATTTGTAGGTGGTTGGTCATTGCAGCATTATCCATAATAGTCAAAAAGTGATAACAATCTAAATTTCAATTAACTTGTGAATGGGTAAACAAAATGTAGTATATATCCATGCAATGGAATACTATTCCATGAAGAAGAAGGAACTACTGAAGCCTGTATGAACCTCAAAAATATTATGCTAAGTAAAAGAAGCCAGATCCATAAGATCACATGTTATATGATTCTATTTATTTATTTATTTATTTTTTTTTTTTTTATTTTTTTTTTTTGCACTTTAACACAATTTATTAAAAACTAAAAATATGCAAAGAATTTGCCCAAGCATGCCATTAGTTATGCTAATTCTTAAACTTCTTATCCAGGTCAACAGACAACTCAAGCACCAAAGTTTCAAATGGAATCGATACAGTGTTTTTCCATTAAAAGTACACTAACTTTGCTAATATCGAAATGCCTAAATTTTACCATATTTTCCAGTACATTCCAAGCACACTGAATTTATCAGCTATCAAATATAAAATATCCCTAGTTTCTCCAGGATAAATAAATAAAACTGTCAAATTTTATGTGACCTTATAAGGAAGTATATGATCTTCTTATATGTCTTATATTTTGTTTCTTCAACAGATATAAAGGCAAACATTTACATTCAAACCTTAAAAATACTATCTATTTGTGGAAGACAGGGGAGAGCCTAATATCCAAAGGAAACCAAACTATGAAATTTTTCTTTAAAAGGGTCTTCCTCTCTGTTAATATTCTATAATTCTCTAAAAGCTACAGACATCAGGGATGGATGATTCACTAGCTGGTTAGAGCACGGTGTTTTAACACCAAGGTCAAGGGTTCAGATCCCTGGACTGGCCAGCTGAATGGGAATATACATATGATTCTATTTATATGAAATGTCCAGAACAGGCAAATCTCTAGAGATGGAAAGTAGATAAGNCTGAAGGTCCTAGATAGTGCAGCAAGGCAAGAAAAAGAAATAAAGATATAAAGATTGAAAAAAAAAATAAATAAATAAATAAATAAATACATAAATACATACATACATAAATAAAAGCTACTGACATCAGAAATTGTCTTTGGATTAATGTAATCATATGAGAAAAAGATTTAGAAAACCAGTAGTTAACTCTGAACTTTCAATAAGTTAAAAGAAAGGCACAGAAAAACACATTTAATGGCATTTTATTATAATGTTTACATAAAGTTATGTTATATCACAATCCATTACACCAGTAATCTTTAAATTTTGTGGAAAGTACTATACCCTGTTTCTTCATATTGCCAAATCAACTATGACCACCTCCTGCTTTTTAAAACAGTTTTACTGAGATATAATTCACATAACATATAGCTCACTCACCTAAAGTGTACATACAGTTAAATGGCTTTAGTATATTCAGTGTTGTACAGCCATCACTGCAATCAATTTTGGAATTTTTTCATTACCCCAGAAAGAAACCCTGTATTTTTTTTTTTTTTAGCTGTAATCCCCAATCCTCCATTGCTCCAAACCTCTCCAGCCCTATGCAGCTACTGATCTACTTTTTGTCTGTATGGATTTGTCTATTCTGGACATTTCATAGATGAGAGTACTTCAAAAAGTTTACAGAAAAATTTATATTATATTTCTATTTTTCCACGAACATGAATTTTCTGAGGTACTCTCATATATGGCTTCTTTCAGTTAGCATGTTTTCAGGGTTTATCCATGTACAACGGTACCTCAGAAAGTTCATGGAAAGATTCATACTATCTGTTTTTCCATGAACTTTCTGAAGTGCCTTCATATTAGTACTTCATTCACTTTTATTGCCAAATGAAATTCTTTCTAGTTGTTTTTTCTTTTAAAAAAATACACAAGTACAAATAAAATTTTATTGGACGCATATACACTCTACCTGCTTTTGATTTGTGTGGTTGTATTTTTCAAATGCTCTCTTGTGTGCTTTTTCAAAATTAGAGTCCTATCATTTTAACCTTATTAAAAAACAAAATAACGGGCTGGCCCGGTGGCGCACTGCTACAGTGTGCCGCTTGGGAAGCGTGGTGGCGCTCCCGCCGAGGGTTCGGATCCCAC
>NW_007729780.1:89616-93845 GCF_000696425.1 Galeopterus variegatus | reverse complement strand
CGGTCCCGGTCTGGTACGGGCGCGACACTGAGGGTTGCGATCCGTTGCTGGACACGAAAAAAGACAAAAAGGAAAAAAAAAAAACACAAAATAACAAAAAAACTTTTTAATCAGCTGTAGCTTGACTCTATGAGTGATGCTGAAAATAATCATTTTAAACAAATGAAGACATCAACTCTTTTTAGGGATCATAATCCAGCAAAAAATTGGAGTAAAAAGAAAAACAAAAGGAGACTACTCAGAAAACTATTTAACATCAGGCTTTTAATATTGACTTTAATAGTAAAAAATTAGAAGCCAAAGTCCCTTAACATCCTAGCTAAATGTATGCTTCCGTTAAGCTGAGTCCTATGGAATCAATAACAAAATATTCTTAAATATTCTTAAAAATAGTCTATAAAATATTCTTTGTCTTAAAGACAATTCTTCATTCATCTATGTTAATATATATGTAACTATGCAAATACAAACCTTAACTTCCTCATTTGTAAAAAATTAAAGGGCTAGAGTTGGTCATTTTTAAGGCCTTTTTAGCTCTCCCAAATTTGTATCTGTAGCCAAGATCACAGTCCTGAGGTCTAGACCACCTGCCTGGTCAACATGTCCACTTAGGTGTCCAAGAAACCCCAAACACTTGACCCAAAATCACAACATTGTCTTCTGTCCCCTTCTTCCCAGACCTGCTCCTTCCTTTTCTCCTTGTATTCCTGTGTCAGTAATGGCATAATCCTGCATCCTGGTACCTAAGCCAGATAAAGGGAGATTATCTTGGACTCTTTTTTCATATGATCCAATTGTCATTTCTGTCTCCTTAATAACTCTGAATCCACTTACTTCTCTCCAGCCCTACAGCTACTCCCCTCAGCATCCCTTGCATAGATTATTCGAAAAGCCCCTTAACTGGTTGCACTGCCTCTACTCTTGCATTGCTCCAACCCATTCTATACTTCAGACTGAGCAATTTTTCTCAAAAAATGCAACGCACATCACGTCAGTCTCTTGTTAAAACCTGTTGGTAAGTTCCAAACCGGTTATAACATAACACAAAAAATAATTTATAATTTGGACCTCGTTAATCTTTTTTTTTTTGTGGCTGGCCAGTACAGAGATCATAACCTATACCGCGGTGTTATCAGAGTCACGTTCGAACCAACTGAGCTAACCGTCCACCCCCTGGGCCTTGTTAATCTTCTGAGCTTCAATCTCTCTACTGCTCTACTCTCTACTAGTTCCCCTCAATTCACTCTTTCCTTTTATTCTCCCACAGCCGAACTGAATATTGACAGTTGCCAAAATATAGGATACTCTCTTCTCGTTTTCTAAGCTTTAGTCCATGGTGTGCCTATTACCTCTACTGTCCTTCCCCTCCTCTTTATCCCCATCTCCTTTACTTAACTAGCACTTATCTGTCCTTCCTCCTGGAAGTCTTCTATAACTATCCTAGAATGTGTACTTTCACAGCCATGTGCTTACATATGACTTCCAACTTGCTAAAGGTACTTGTTAGTTACTTGGCTCCCTTGGTTTAGAATATAAACTGAAAGGGAGGTTCACCAGCAATTTTATAGTGCCTCGCATACAATGCTCATTAAATATCTGTTGACTAAGTAACTCTGTATGTTTCTATAGAACAAAGTAATAAACAATTTTATAATGTGTAGAATTCTTCTGTTCTGTAAAGTCATCCCCTAGTCTATCTTAAAGTCTTTCTGTGGCAGACAGAATAATGGCTTCCCAAAACGTTCATGTCCCAGTCCCCAGAACCTATAAATAGTTTAAATTACATTGCAAAGGGGAATTAAGGTTGCTAATCAGTTGATCTTTAAAAAGGGAGATTATCCTGGATTACCTGGGTGGGTCCAACTTAACCACAAGGGTCCTTAAACGTGGAAGAAGGAGACAGAAGAGTCAGTGAGTCAGGGATGAGATGTGAGAAGGTCTTGACATGCTGCTGCTGGCTTTAAAGATGAAAAACGTGCTACAAGCTGAGGAATGCGGAAAGCCTCTTAAAGCTGGAAAAGGCTAGGAAGCTGATTCTTCCTGGCCTCCAGACAGGTATGCAGCCCTGTGAGGGTATGTATGCTCCTGTTCACCAAAACCCCCATCAATCTTGACTATCTCAGTCCTTATCAGAACTACCAGTACAGATGTTACCCAGCTGATTCCGCGAGGCATTCAAGTTTAGAGGCCAGCTACAAAGGTTCTTCTTATGGTCGAAGCCAGATTTTAAAATACAAATATGCCTGGGGGATTCATATTTTATGTCATTACCAGTTATTACCTGACATTAAACTAGGAGGAAACTGGAAATGTGTTTTTAGGAATGCACATTAGGGGAGATGGGCAGGGACAGATAAGCCTGAAAAGATCTCAGGAGATAATAAAGGTACTGACAAAAGAGGTAAGATGGATTTAAAGTCAAATTAAATTAATTTCTTAATTTTGCTGAATGATGCTCATAGTCACACCACTCAAAATTATCTTGTGACACACATAAAGACAACTGCCATTAAGAAGCACCTATTTTATGCTGGGCACTTTACAAAGTGCTTTATGTAGAGGATTGCTCATTCTAAGGACAATCCTGCAAGATATGTAGGATTGACCCTCTTTACACATAAGGAAAGAGGTTCAGGGAAATAAATTCCTTTTCTAAGATCACACAGGTAGAAACAGGCAGAGCCAAAATTCAAACCCAAAGTCTTTGCTCTTCTCACTACACAAGCCTGACTCCAGGCCACAGATCATTTTCGAGGTTGTTTTCCTCTAGCTTTATGCCCTCTTTGCCATCTCCCAGTTGGCCACATTGTGAAGGTCTCCAGTGGAGCAAGTCATGGTACTAATAATGGCAATTCAATTCATAAAAGTCTTCCTTTCTCAATTTCTATGTGCTGCCTATCTCTGGCTTCCTGCCACTTGCTGAACTGTTTTGTCAAATGCTTAGGTACTATGGTGACTGATTCTGAGTAAATAACTAATGTTGTTATGGCAACCATAAAATACACAATCTGAACTTGTCTCTTAATCTATGTGCTGCCTACCTCTGGCTTCCTGCCACTTGCTGAACTGTTTTGTCAAATGCTTAGGTACTATGGTGACTGATACTGAGTAAATAACTAATGTTGTTATGGCAACCATAAAATACACAATCTGAACTTGTCTCTTACAAACATATAAAATTTATGGGCTGGTGGTTGCCAGGGGCTGGGGGGGAGGGAGGAACGGGGAGTGACTCCTGATGAGAACATGGTTTCTTTTTGGGGGGATAAAATGTTTTGGAATTAGATACTGGTGATGGTTGTACAACTTTGTGAATATACTGAAACCACTAAATTGCATGCTTTTTTTTTTGGTGGTTGGCCAGTATGGGAATCTGAACCCTGGACCCTGGTGTTATTGACACCACACTCTAACCAACTGAGCTAACTAGTCAGCCCTGTACACTTTAAAAAGGTGGATTTTATGGTACATGTATTTCATCTCAATTAAAAAAAACAAAAACCCTGCGGCTACGAAGAGTCAGATATTAGTAAGTATTGAGGAAGATGTTGAGAAGTTGTAACACTCATGTATTACTGATGGGAATGTTAAATGGTACAGTTTTGGAAACAGTTTGGCAGGTGCTCAAAAAGTTAAACATAAAGTTATCATGTGATCCAGCAAATCTACTCCTAGCAACATATAAACAAGAGAAAAGAAAACATATGACAACACAAAAACTATATACAAGTGTTCACAGGAGCATTATTCATAACAGCCAAAAAGTAGAATTAACCAAATGCCCACCAGCTGATGAACATATAAATGAAATGTGATATATCGATACAATGGAATATTATTTGGCCATAAAAAAGAATGAAGTACTAATACATGCTACAACATGGGTGAACCATGAAAACATTATGGTAAATTAAGAAGCCAGTCTCAAAAGACCACCTACTGTATGATTCCACTGATATGAAATGTCCAGAGTAGGCAAATCTGTACAGAAAGAAAGCAGATTAGTAGTTGCCTAGGGCTGGGATGGCTCAGGGGAAATGAGAGGTGACTGTTAATAGGTATGGGGTTTCTTCTTGTGGTGATAAAAACATACTAAAATTGATTGTGGTGTTGGCTACACAACTCTGAATATACTAAAAATCACTGAAATGTACACTTTAAATGGGTGTATTGGTTTTTTTTTTTTTTTCCTTTTTGTCTTTTTTCGTGTCCGGCAACGGATCGCAACC
>NW_007729780.1:87761-88964 GCF_000696425.1 Galeopterus variegatus | reverse complement strand
GCACTGTAGCAGTGCGCCACCGGGCCGGCCCTAAATGGGTGTATTGTATGTATGTGAATTATATCTCAATAAAGTTGTTAAAAAATTCCTGGGCTAATTTCCATTAGTTTTTAGGATAATATTTACCTACAGCTAAGTCAGTTCCAACCACAATGAAAACTTGATGAAATGTACCTTGAAACCCTGTTTAGTTAACTATATCAAGGAGATTCAATTCTCTTAAGGGGGGGAAAAAAAAGACAACTGGATTTCCCTGGGGCTAAGTGCAAGGTTTTAACTGGTCTCTACAAACGCTGCCTCCAGAAAACCTAGAAGTAGTGACATGTTTCCTAATATTATTGCCCTCTTATTGTTTCTCAGTACTAGCCTTTGGATACACGAAAAATTACTACAAATTAAACTAGGTAAGGGTACGTAAGAGTGAATACATCTACTCTTTCAAAAAAGTATTGCAAGAACACCTACCTACAAAAAACTTATTTCTGGTTTGGAATTAAATATCATCTTTTATGTTATTTCACATTTAAGAAGTTATTCTATTATTAGAAAAGGACTCATCTACAAAATGTTGAAACTTTCTTTACTTAGGATCTGAGGATTTAACAGTAGAAAGGAGAATAAATATGTCCATATCTAGACTCCTGTGCATAAACTCTCTGCATTGTTAATTTTGACATGGAGAATGGAAGCAAGATAGGAAATATTTAGAGGGCTTTTGCAGGACTCCAGCTAAGGATGATGCTGAACTACAGCAGGAGAGAGACAGAAATAGACAACTAGAGACATCACAGGAAGATACAATCACTCGAACTTGGTGACTAGATATGTACTGAAAGGGGACAGGCTTATGTGATTTGTTGGATGGAGTCCCAGCAAGTAAACCCAGAGGAAAGCTCTCCAGGTAATCGTAAAGCTTTCCACTACAGGTCCCTTCCAGGTTTAGAAAGGGATGATTCTACTCCCGAAAGAATCCTTCCATTCAGTTTAAAATTCTTTTGCCTGCTCAAACTTATCCTTCTTTTAGTTTAACAACAAAACTTGAAAGACAAACAAAAATGTACCCCTTAAATATAAAAAGCTCCACAGATACACAGAAGTGAATTACCAAATTTTAATAGAGTATAAATTATATTGTCTCTATTCAGAAATATAAGAAATTCACAGCTTACAAAGGAATTTTATAGATTGAAGTGGATGAACATC
>NW_007729780.1:84744-86134 GCF_000696425.1 Galeopterus variegatus | reverse complement strand
ATAATTAAAACAAGGCGTCTTATTCAACACTGGTATAAAATGTACATTAATATATGTTCATCCATATTATTCATTTACTGAGTGAAATGGAAAAAAAGATTCTATAAAGAGGCCATTGTAGCATAAATTCACAGGTTAGAGATCAAAGCCACAGTGATGACAGAAGGAAATTTTTAAGGCTGATATTGGTAGAAAATAGTTTAATTTATAAAGGAAGGAGACTACATATAATTAAAGTACCTAGCATAAGACATGTACAAAGAATGTCAGCACCGTTTATTATAGTAAAGGTCCGGGAACAGCCATAAGGAAGCAGTTAAATAAATTATGGTGCACCCATACAACGGAGCGCTGCGGAGACGTATCACATGTGTGGGATACCACACAGTCGGATTTACATGTGCTACTGTGGCACGAGCTCCAGAATAAATTAAGAGAAGAAAAGCAAGATGCAGGAGAGTATACAAAGTATGGGATGGGAAGGAAGTTTATTTTTAATTAATTAAAGAATAGTATAAAATTAAAAAAAAAATACCTGGTGGTATCTTCTTAGCTGTGCCTTTTTTGTTTCTTGCACTTCTTTTTCCAGGTATTTTTTTGTCCTGTCCATCTTTGGGGTCTTCACAAGGAGAGTTTTCAGGGTTCTCACTTGCAGCTGCCTCACAGCTCAATGTGCAGCTTTCATTGTTGTTGAGACTGTCCTGCTCAGACACTCCGGGTTTCCCCATTGCACTGCCACCGCTGCTCAGATGCTCATGCCCATCCCCATCAAGTTGATTTTCGTTTTCATCTGATGCAGAAGGCAAACGTGTTACTCTCCCTTCAATGCTGTCACCAGGATGATGCCCATCTTGTGGTTCTATCTGCAGATCACATGTAGGAGTATCGCTGTCATCCATTAGAGCATCCTTTGTTGAACCATTTAAAGTTTCATTAAAGTCCTTCCATGTCTAAAATTTCAAAAAGAAAAAATGCTACTTTCATTTTCTAACCTCTGTGAATTCTCAGTCATGTTTGATCTCCTTCTTCTCTTGGGTTATTTCACTGTAAGTAGGAACAGAAGGAAATGACTGAAGTTCATTCCTGCTCCCCTTCCCCACCTGCAACCCCACCCAACCTCACCTAGTTCTCCCCTGAATACAATGGTTCTCAGCCCTGACTGCTCATTAGAATTGTCTGGGGAGGCTGCACAAATCTATACTAGACGCACTAAATCAGAATCTCTGAGGATGGAGCTCGGGCACTGCTAAATTTTTTTAAGTTCTCTAGGTGATTCTAACGTGTCAGGTTGGGACTATGGCCTTAATGAAATAAATTACTGATTAAATAGACTATCTGCTAAAATCAATCACTTATGCTATCTCTGGACACTCATCAGACAAGTAAAAGC
>NW_007729780.1:81998-83323 GCF_000696425.1 Galeopterus variegatus | reverse complement strand
CTCAGCTGTTTTCTAATCTAAGTAATCGAGAGGTATTCTAACATGTATTTGCAGTTGAAAGTATAGTTCTTCTTTTACCTGCAAGACACAGAGGTCACATTCCCAGGGGTACTTAGAAATAGAAAGCAGTCTAGAGAGTACAAAACAATAATAATCACCTCCTGTTGAGTCTGTACCATGCATCAGAAACTGTGCCAACCACTTTACATACTTTATAGTCCTCAAAACAAGACTACACACAGGGTATTCATACTGTGTTTTAGAAGAATCTGAGGCTCAGAGAGGCAAAATAAGATCATATTCCTGGAAAGAAGTGGAACTGACGCTCTTTTGCCTTGTGATTTTCTCTTGCCCAAGTGCTTTCGTGTAGTGAGATACAGGTGTACCAGAAAATGAACCTATTGCAATACAATCCTCTGGCAAGAGAAAATCACAAGAAGAAAGAGGGCCAGTTAATACACGTTATTTTAAAACATGCACTAAATTGCATGGGACTGGGGGTTATGAGTAAAGTAGAAATTGCATTCAAAGTTATTGCTTTACCTAAATAGTATGGCTCGTAAGAGTCACTGCGTCTATACCAATTCTCACATAGAAAAAGTGATACACTGCAGTCACTGCTACAGCACTGACTCTGGCATATTTTGCCTTTTAAAAGCACAATAGTGAGCGTTGCCCAAGTTTCCAGGCTCTTGTGGCAAAATAGCATTCCAAATATGTACACTGCAGAAAATTCATTTGATGTGTAAACTCTGCAGCTGAAGAGTTTCAAGCAAACTTATTGAAGGGGGCTTATGCAAAACACGGGAACCCACAAAACTGAGGGGAAGAAACTTTAAATAAACAGATTATTTAAAGTAACAGGCTAAGAAAAAGAAATCTACATTTTGTCAAAAGCCTGACCTCAATCCCAGATAGGATTTAGCTTCATTTTTCATACATCTTAATAGATGTCTGATGAGACTGAACATCAGATGTTACTAGCATTTCAAAAAACTGACTTACAGGAATAGTTAAAATATACAACATTACCTATTTTTTTTAAAACGCTTTGAGGAGACTATCAGTACCATTTTTCTGTAATTCATACAAATCAGACTTAAATACTATATCCAACCCCAAGTTTAAATTTGGTGATTTATGGCCAAACCAAAATTTAGATAAATAGTTGACAATCCAATAAAGTATTCTATTAGCTCTAAATTCAAATTTGTCTACTCCTAGTCAATCGGTTGGCTCAGTTGGTTAGAGTGCAGCCTTGTACACCAAGGTCAAGGGTTCATATCCCTGTACTGGCCAGCCACCAAAAAAAAAAAAAAAAAAAT
>NW_007729780.1:79204-80998 GCF_000696425.1 Galeopterus variegatus | reverse complement strand
AGCCACCAAAAAAAAAAAAAAAAAAAAATCAGAATTGAGAAAGGAAGTCACCACACCATATGTTATTGTTTATTGTGGTCATTACATACCACTTTACATTTAGTTTACCACCTTGCTAACTAGATATGTTCCAATGCCACTTATATCTCATTGTTGAATCTATAGTTGGTTTATTATCTTTGTTTTGGCATATGTACCTATAAGCAATATTCAGTATACCAGCAATCAAAAGTATACCTCAGAGGAGTGATTTTCAAAAATTTTACAACTCACAATAAGAAATTCATTTCTCATCGAGATCCTGTATATAAAAAATATATACATATATGTAACTAAAATGAAGGTTGCCCAAAACTTAACACATGTAAAGCACTCTCATAGGTTTTCCATTCCATTCAATACTATTTCATATATTTTAAAAATGCTAATCAATATCCACTTGATTGATTTCATATCCCACAAATGACTGCTGACCACAGCAGTGTGCTATAAGACAGCTTCTAGGAATTAATAGTATGTCAACCTGAGGACCAGCAAAGGTTGCAATTATCTCCAAATTGTTTTCTGAAAATGATGTAGAACATATGAAACTCAGATATACACTTCACTTAAAATGTATTCCTCCTAATTTCAGTACAAAAATGTTATGCTAATTTATATCATTCTTCTCACCTTAAAATGTAGCTAAAATACTACCCTTGATTCAGGGTTCCTTAGCTGACACCTTCAACTGTCAGTTAAATTCTATAACTATGCTACCCAATATAGTAGCCACAGTCACATGTGGCTGTTGAGTACTTGAAATATAAACACACATTGAGGAAGTGAATTTTTCATTTTATTTAATTTAAAAAATGGATATCAATTTAGTTATTGAAAAACTTAAGTATGTTTGGAGCAATTTGGGTATGTGAATCTTTTTCACTGGTAAATTTTATGCAATTGAAATACAGATCAAGCATTTCCAATAAAATTTGTGTTCCAATTGAGATGTCCTATATTTATAAAATACACATATTTCAATGACTTAGTATAAATAAAAAGAATGCAAAAGAATTAACAATGTAAATTTTTAATTACATGTTGAAATAATATTTTTGATAAACTGGGTTGAATAAGCTATTATTAAAATCAATTTAACCTTTCAAAAAGTGTTTTAATTTGGTTACTAGGAAGAAAATTGCATATATGGCTCACATTATATTTCTATTGGACAATGCTGCTCTCTCTATGACACTGCCTTGACAGTATGACAGCAGACAAAGTCATGGCTCATGGTGAATCACTCCATTACAATTCTTTCTTGCTACAAGTTATGCTGTAGGCATTTCCTGGCTATAAACAAACATTATTATTGTAATTAAACAATGTAAATATTTATTGAAGGAAATATATACTATATTTGTATGTATTTATTTATTTCCTATTTTCAAATGTAAACCCAGGATCATGCCATTACTTTTTTTGGTAGTTCCCCATACTCAAAATATTCCTGGCACTTTATAAAAGTTGAATAGTAATTATAACTAGTAAGACAGCTTTTCAGTAATCTTTCTTAATACTTGAAAAAACCAGATTTAAAAAAAAAAATTTTTTTTTTTCTTGACTGGTAAGGGGATCGCAACCCTCAGCATGATGTCTGCACCACGCTCAGCCAGTGAGTGCACTGGCCATCCCTATATAGGATCTGAACCCGCGACCTTGGCACTCCCAGAGCCACACTCTCCTTCCTGAGTGAGCCACGAGGCCGGCCCTAAAAATATTTTTTTTAATAGGAACAAAACCCTCAATTTT
>NW_007729780.1:77943-78738 GCF_000696425.1 Galeopterus variegatus | reverse complement strand
ATTTTTTTTTTTCTTGACTGGTAAGGGGATCGCAACCCTCAGCATGATGTCTGCACCACGCTCAGCCAGTGAGTGCACTGGCCATCCCTATATAGGATCTGAACCCGCGACCTTGGCACTCCCAGAGCCACACTCTCCTTCCTGAGTGAGCCACGAGGCCGGCCCTAAAAATATTTTTTTTAATAGGAACAAAACCCTCAATTTTATAATGGGAAAAATCAAGTCACAGAAAATTTGTGCTATAAGGTAAGCAAAGAAGATTAAAATGTGGCAAAGTATGTAACAAAACTACAAGAATATAAAAGGAAAAACAAGAAAAATAAATGTGAAGGTAATGATTCTACAGGAGAAAATATCAAATATGAATGTTTATTTTAAATGCAGAGAAAACACTCTTAAGAAATATGAAGAAATTAACTCAAACTATGCAACTCATACTCCCAAAACAACCTTGGGGCAGATAAGCTGAATGAAAGAAAGCATAATTTGTTTCATTTTTGCTCAGTCCTCCTTTTCATAATGGGGCTCGGTTCAAGATAGCTTATACATCCACAGGGCCTTTGTGTTCAAAATCCATCACATAAATGGAAATGACAGGTAAAAAGCCTCATTGTGCGTATTCCCACAACAGTGCAAAGATAGTCATCCCTCCTCTCACCCCCTTCATACACTGATATATACTTGTTTTACTTAAAGAAACAAAATAGAAGCAAATCGTTAAAACAGTATGAGTTCAAGGACATCTATCTCCAGGCATCCAGAAACATGAAATCTTAGCAATTCTAACAATTTTTT
>NW_007729780.1:74817-77391 GCF_000696425.1 Galeopterus variegatus | reverse complement strand
AGGAAGTTACCAACAGCAACACAAGCATTTTCTTCAGTTAGTTTCAGAGTTACTAACACACACATAAAGGGATTCAGTTTAGGGAAACTCATTTCCCTAGGCCAATATATAAGCTGGGTTTATTTGGTTTTAAATGCCTCTTTTTTGTAAAACATACTGCAGTCATACTTTTAAGCCACAACCAACAGAATCTACAACTTGAAAATACTTTTTGGTTCAGACCATAACAACCCCTTTAAAACAAAAATCATATTTACTGTTATATATCTACTATATATCCTTATGGGAACTGTCTTACTAATTTTTAATCTTCAAGCACTTTGCTATACAACTAGTGACATAAAGCAATCTATCTATATTTTAATCATTAAATATACATACAAAACTATATATATTTTAGAACATTAACTTTTGAAAATATAATGGCAAAGCAAATAATTTATTAGAACCTTCCTTTAAGAGGCCTGACCAAATAGTTTGTATTTTCTGAATAAAATGCTAATATTAATCAGCAGTTATTGTAGATTTACTGAGTATCAGTCTTTAAAGTTTGTTACATATGTATATTTAATCCTCACACAAGTCCTACAAAGTACCTCTATGGTTATTTCCATTTTTTACAGAAGGAGCCAGCAATAGAAAGATTAAATAAAGAGGTTCAATATCACATTGCCAGTATGTGGCAAAGTCAGGATTCAAA
The DNA here is from genome assembly GCF_000696425.1 of Galeopterus variegatus. Taxonomy (NCBI): domain Eukaryota; kingdom Metazoa; phylum Chordata; class Mammalia; order Dermoptera; family Cynocephalidae; genus Galeopterus; species Galeopterus variegatus. The sequence continues at coordinate 76,691 of NW_007729780.1, read as the reverse complement.
TTCAGAGAATCTGACTGCGGAGCCTGTACCAAATAATCACTTAACCATTATAATCATTTTTATATTGATTTTTGAAACCTACTATTCTCAGATATATATGCTGTAAACACCAAATTGCTACCTGTAAGAAGACAACAGCATGAACAATTTCCAATATCTTGAAATGTTTTTCAGATACACAGAATTTAGAAAGACAGGTTAAGAAACAAAATAAAACCCATCAATAAGACTCTTCATTTGCTGTATTCCTTAAATGTGATAAACTTATACCCTCAGATTTATATGTTAAGCTATATAACAACCCTGTTTGAAATCATCATCAGGTATTTGACATTTACCCTTGTACATATAGAATAATTTCTACTAGGCAGGTTACAGGTATTTGCTGAACCAACATTACAGCTAAAGAAGAAGGAATAAAGTGTAAGAGTCTCCAAACTTTGATAGTGTGCTTGTAATAAGGGACGAAATTGATCATGCATGTACCCAGTATATTTGTTCATAAATTATATGCACATATATGGTACTAATATATATGTACATATTCATTTTAAACGTATGCAAAAAGAAACCTTAAGAAAACATGAGAGTTCTACTTCTGGCAAGGGCAGACTAGCTCATTTCAGACAAACCCTCCTGCTGGTAACAACTAAAAAAGCTGGCAGAAAGCTTCAGCTTGGAGGCCGAAAAGGCTGAGCAGAACTTTCAGCAGACTCACAGAGCTGACAGAAATGCGGGAGTTCAAGGCCTGCCAAGAAGAGAGGGGCTTTCAGGTGGGATCTAAAAGAGGTACTCTGTAGAATAAAAAGTGAGCCTGAAATAGCCCTCACAGGGATTAAATCCCAGCAAAATCATCTCATTTCTGATTGGATTAAGGTGATCTGTCCTAACCTAAGTAAATCCTCTCTTGAAGAGGGGAAAAAAAAAAAATCCAACAAAGGCTCAAAGTATTTCCAAAAGTTTTCTTCTATAATATCCAGTATATAGTCCAAAACAACCAGGCATACATGAGATGAAGTTTTGATTAAAACAAAACAAAACAAAACTAGGGGGAAAACAGTAAACAGAAATAGACTCACAGGAGATCTATATACTGGAGGGATTTGGGAAACACAGAGAAGGTTTAAAATAGCCAGTGTGGGAAATTGGAATAATAACTGACTTGGCCCCTACAGAAGATCGTTAAAGCTACTGTCGATGGTCTACTGAAATTAGTTCAGCTACAAAATCATAGTTTCCATTCTACTTGGTTGTACACACTGTCTTCAAATCAATCTCACAGTACAAATAAATGACAAAGTATCAACTAAGTGGAGAATCTTTTACCCTAACCTTCCACATGAGTACAAAGTATCAATAGGAACACTGAAATTTTCTCACTGTAACAGAGAGTACAATTTTCATTTGTACCCCTGATCTTTATTCTGCACAACACTGATATTCTTCTTAAATTTCTTTATGCGGACAACTGAATGCAGTTTCTAAAGTCCTTGCCTCTGGTTTATTTCATCTCAAGAAAATGAATTCTTAAAGTCCTGACATATTGTAATTGTGCTCAAACACCAGAATTTTTTTTTTTTAAAAAGTGATGGTGCCTCCTTTTAACCTGTCACTTAGATGTCATATATGCTATTCACTAATCTTTTATAGTTTTGCCTGGTTTAAAGACATTTTAATTCTAAAATGCCACCTCTTTTGTTGAAGTCAATTTCAAATTTCATCTTATTTCTTGGCAATTTAGGATTTTTCTAACATAGATAAAAGACTAAGTTCTGGGCCGGCCCCCGTGGCGCACTCCGGAGAGTGCGGCGCTGGGAGTGCGGCGCTGGGAGCGCAGCGACGCTCCCGCCGCGGGTTCGGATCCTATATAGGAA
>NW_007729780.1:72010-74806 GCF_000696425.1 Galeopterus variegatus | reverse complement strand
TCATCTTATTTCTTGGCAATTTAGGATTTTTCTAACATAGATAAAAGACTAAGTTCTGGGCCGGCCCCCGTGGCGCACTCCGGAGAGTGCGGCGCTGGGAGTGCGGCGCTGGGAGCGCAGCGACGCTCCCGCCGCGGGTTCGGATCCTATATAGGAATGGCCGGTGTGCTCACTGGCTGAGCACGGTGTGGGTGACACCACACCAAGGGTTGTGATCCCCTTACCGGTCCCGAAAAAAAAAAAAAAAAAGGAAGACTAAGTTCTCCTACCTATATAAGAAAGTCAATACAGTGACTTACAGAATCAGAAAACATGAGTTCTGATGTTATCTCATCTCTTAGGAGCTAAGATTCGTCTAAGCGTCCTTCTAACTTTAACATTTGATTATTCTAGTTTAGTTCCCAACTTCTCTGTCACTTGTCTTTTACGGCTTCAAGTCTAAAATAAATACAACTTTCTAGTTCATTAGGTATGTGAGTAACGATCACTTGTTGTCTACTTTAAAAGTACAGCTACAGGCAAATTTACAGATTTTCTTCTGCCATCCTTATTGTCTACTGTTCCTCATCTTGAAAAACAGTGATATAATGTTGCCCTTTGAATGGGAACATGATGTCCCTGCCCCACATCCAGGTGAATACAAGTTTTGAACTGTTTACACAATACAGGTGCTAATTCTTTGTCTCAGCTAGTGTTCTTTGTAACCAAAAGCAAACATTCGGCCAGCATTAAAGGTTTAATGTAAGGACACTAAACAAAGCAAATAAATCTCCATATGGAAACTAAATCCTGACCTCAGAAGTTGCATGCTTTAACTGAGCTAACCAGATGTCAACGTAATCAAGCCGAACTGCCTACTATGAACATGATACTTATATTTACTAAACACAGTGGGGGAAGAGACAGATGAGACACAATCTGTCCTTAAGTGATTATACTCTAAAACTGGCAAATGAGAAAAAAAGAGTTTATACTCTAATAGGAAATGAATTACAAGATATGTCTACAAACCCTGCCCTAACCTTCCTACTGCCCAGAAAATCTTCGCTACAAAGAAGAATGTGACAAATGACAGGCAGAGGAAGAAAGGCTACTTTACTTGCGGGTAGGAGTTCTTTGAGAGTCAGAGGAAGAAAGGCTACTTTACTTGCGGGTAGGATGTAATGTGTGACGATTTAAGTATATCTAATTCTACTGCAGAAAATAAGATAAACAAGAGAAATGAAAATAAATAGGTTAGATAAGGAAAAGTAAATAGAGCATATGTGTGCTACACACACATAGGAAGAACTAAAAGAACCAAGGACCACCAAATATTCACGAAGGTATTGATACTCACGAGGTATTAAATCAGCCAACCATTGGTGACATCCATTTCTAGACCTACTATGCTCAACTGCATGGAAAGGCCATTTCAAGAGAAGAAACTAACATGAGCAAAATAAAAAGGTAAACAAACACAAGGTTTTAATAGCAAATAGCTGAACTTTGGAATGACTGCTCAAGGAAAACAGTGAGTGATGAGACTGATAAATTGAGGCGGGGGTAGATCACACAAAAAAATTCAGACCAATGCTTTCCACACTACCTGTTGTGAAAGACCAACTTTTTTTCCCTCTGTAGGCCATGATCAATTAATTACATTAGTCCCCTTCTTATCCACAGTTTTGCCAAGGTTTCAGTTACCCAAGATCAACTGCAGTCCCAAAACAGGTTAGTTCAGTACAATAAGCTATTTTGAGACAGAGACCACATTTGCATAACTTTTACTAGAGTACATTTTTATAATTGCTCTATTTTATTATTAGTTATTATTGTTAATCTCTTATTGTGCCTAATTTATAAATTCAACTTTATCATAGGTATCTATGTATAGAAAAAAACATAGTATATACAGGGGTCTGTACTATCCACGGTTTCAGGCGTTCAGTGGGGGTCTTGGAACGTATCCCCCACAGATAAGGGATGACTATTGTACTAGAGGAAAAAAGGGGAGTGGGGGAGGGGAGAGATATAAACCACAAACCCAATTTCTAAAATCATTACATTTAGACAAAATGTATTCTATTGAAACATTATGGAATTTTCTAAACATTCTCAATTTCTGGAATGATCTCAACACCAGAGAAGGAACAAATAGTTGGTGGACTGTCACCAGAGCAAGGACCAGAATTTGAGTGGCACTGATTTAGACTTCTTGTGGTTGGGATTGAGAAGCCATTAAAGGCTTCTAAATATGGGGCCAGAATATCAGAATTATGCTTTACGCAGACAAATCTGATGGAAATACACATGACTGATTAGGGGAGGAGAAACTGGGCTGGAGAGATGAGGTCCTGATCTAGGATGATCACGGTGATTCAGAACATAAACGAGAAAGGCATGGAGGTGGCATTCACAGTTTGGACTACTGAGGAGATATGGAAGGTAAGAGACAGTCAGGAGACTGAAAGAGTTCTCTCCTTCAGAGGGTTCCTCCCAGCAGGAGGAACTACTCTATTTGCCAGGCACCTTCTTTTCAGTCACAGCTTTGCTAACTGTCTACTCTGTCACCTCCACCTACAGGCTCCTCTAGCCTCCAATTGTCAGTAACAGATGATGGGATCTAGATAAGACTACAGCGGGAAAAGACAGAAGAAAGACAGTGACAGCAAAGTAGGGTTTAACTTCACTTTTTGATTTGTGTGTAGGGTCAGTAAATTTGATATCTCTTAGCATATGTATCTAGAAGTTTTACCTTGATAAAAATAAGGAGTATGTATAAGATATTAACAATTCCAGTGACTGGCCGGATAC
>NW_007729780.1:53832-71016 GCF_000696425.1 Galeopterus variegatus | reverse complement strand
TTTATTTACATTATTTTTGTGGAAGCTTATAAGAAACGTAAAACTGTAAGATGCAAAGTCCGCTTTGACACATAAAGAGTCTGTAGCTGTAATGTCATACATTTAAGCAACCACTTGCTTCATAAGGACCCAGGCAAAGTTTTCTGAAAGACTGGGATGGATGGGGACATAATATGGAGATATTGATGAAGATTATCCAATGCTGTTCTTACCAAATCCATGCATGAGATTGGCTGGGGAACAAAAGCATACAATTACGAGGAAAAAATAGGACAGAAACAGCACCTAAAGACAGATTACTCAAGGGAGCACAAGGATGTCAGTGGATGTTTTGATGAACTAATTTTTTTTTTNACCTTGATAAAAATAAGGAGTATGTATAAGATATTAACAATTCCAGTGACTGGCCGGATACTCAGCTGGTTAGAGCACAGTGTTATAATACCAAAGTGGTATTATAAGGGTTTGGATGCCCATAACAGCCAACTGATCAAAAGAAAAAAAAAAGATTTGAACAATTCCATACTTGACTTAAAAAAGTTTATGACTATCTTTTAAACTTTAACCAAAAAGCACCTCTATCAAAAGGAAATTAAATTATACCAGATACCATTAAAATTATGAAAAATAATACACATTGCAAAAATACTTTTGCCTATGATATTAGCAGCTATCTCATAACATTTTGCCGGTAAAACATTTCTCCTTTCTCCCTATAGAATACAGTTCACATGCATGAATAAAAAAAACAAAAACTAAGTTATTAGCAGGCTGCTGTTAAAGGGAATCAGCTAAGCAAGCAATTTTTCTTTGAAGTCATAAAGAACAATTTATCATCCATTTATTTACATTATTTTTGTGGAAGCTTATAAGAAACGTAAAACTGTAAGATGCAAAGTCCTCTTGGACACATAAAGAGTCTGTAGCTGTAATGTCATACATTTAAGCAACCACTTGCTTCATAAGGACCCAGGCAAAGTTTTCTGAAAGACTGGGATGGGTGGGGACATAATATGGAGATATTGATGAAGATTTATCCAATGCGGTTCTTACCAAATCCATGCATGAGATTGGCTGGGGAACAAAAGCATACAATTACGAGGAAANTTTTTTTTTTACAGGATATAAAGAAACCTTCAGAAAGACACCAATTTTCTCAAAATTAAATCCATATAAAATATGCTCAATCAGAAAATATGCTCAGAAAATAATAATTCAACTAGGAACAGTATTAAAGAAGGGAGTAAAAAGACAGGTCCTTTTGTGCAGTCTATGAAATATTTGAAGGCCTACTATGTGCAACTACTATAGAAGTTAATAGAGTATATTTAGAAAGACAGAGATACAACTGAAAGGTCCTCCTGAATTAGTCTTTGCAATCAGATGACAGCAACTCTATAACTGTGCTTACATTTCTCCCTGGTCTTTAAACTAAGGTATATAGACAAGTATATTGGTAAATGTCAAAATAATGTCCTCTGAGTGTGACAACATTATCAGGGATTATTTTTAGAGTTTACTCAAAAAAGATTTCAATATTTTAAGGCATTCATTTAATTTCTGACTGAACATACTTTAAATGCTACAAGTCTTAATCTTTACATGTCAAGAACGAAATCCACATATAGACCTCAAAAGAAAATAACAGGTTATTTAAAAAAAAAAAAATCTAAGGAAAGCATCAATAGTAACAGGTAACTGGTGATGTTACATCCTAATNGAACATACTTTAAATGCTACAAGTCTTAATCTTTACATGTCAAGAACGAAATCCACATATAGGCCTCAAAAGAAAATAACAGGTTATTAAAAAAAAAAAAAAAATCTAAGGAAAGCATCAATAGTAACAGGTAACTGGTGATGTTACATCCTAATAAAAAAAACAAAATTAGAAACTCAGCATAGTTTATTACCATTTTCAAGACTATAAGCCCCCCTCATCCATTAGAACCAGAAGTTCCATTTCAAAACAAGAAACTAAGACTACAGATAGGATAAACCGATATGAAGGGAATCTCTAATTTTGGAGTCATTCCCTCAGTTCAAATATAGGCTCCTGTGCTTGTCAGCTGTAAAATCTGGGTCAAGTTAGTTCAACTCTATGAGCCTCAGTGTCTTTGTTGTAAGAATAAAATGATACAATGTATGTAAAACTGCTAAGAGCATCCATAAAGATAAATTAAGAACACCCCTGTAAATAGTCCCTGGATGCCAAGACACTCATGAAATCCTATACTCCAGTTAAAAAGTCAACTGCCTGACCAGAGATATTTCTTGCCATGTATTCTAAGTAGAAACTTGGTTTTATTTATTCTGCTTGGGACTCTGTGATTTCTTAACCTGAGTATTTATGTTTCATTAATTCTGAGAAACAATCAGCATGTATCTCCTTAAATACTCTCTCTCTTCCATTCACATTGCTCTCTCCTTCTGTAACTCCTGTTAGATGTACATTAGATTTTCTTATTCTATGATCTACATTAGTTAACATCTCTTTGATCATTTTTAAAAATATTTTTGTGCTGCAATCTGGGGATTGAATTCAGAATCCAACTTCATGAGTATCTTCCAGTTAACTACTTTTCTTCAGTTGTGTATAATTTGCTACTTAATTTTTCCACTCAGTTTATTTCTATCTTTTATTTCTAGATGTCACATATAGTACTGTTTAAAATGTCATTGATCTTTTGATAGTATCCTTTTCTATGTTTTTTGCTCTAAAATTTTAACATTTACTTTAAAGTCAGAAGATGCTCATTATTTCAAATTCTAAATCTGTTTGTTGTTTCTGCTGACTCTTGCTCATGGTGGATTAATTTGTAGTTCTGGATTACAAGCTCCTCTGCAGAGAGAGACTCTATCTGTGGGAATCCTGCATAGGCTGATTGAGGGATCACTCCTTCACGAGGATTAATTTGTAGTTCTGGATTACAAGGTCCTCTGCAGTGAGAGACTCTCTCTGTGGGAATCCTGCATAGGCTGATTGAGGGATCACTCCTTCACGAGTCCTTTTGCTCTTGCTAGGCATCCCAAGTTGCGTCACGTGCCAAGGCCACTTTCTATACTATTATTTGGTGGAGGAAAGCATTAATATGAAACTCAAACCTCAGGGTTAATAGAGTCATGGTTATAAATTCTCAGGGAAGCCCCTATCTTCAAAAGAATGTCCAGGAGGAAACAGTAAAACTTCTTATCCCTTTTCTACTGGGCACATTCTGCATGCCACCCCCTGCCCCCAATCCATCACTTTTGAGAACAGAGATCTTCAGGGATCCTGGCATTATGTGGAGCTCTCAGTTCCAATGCTCAATTCAGGTCCCTTGGCTCAGGCTCAAGGCCTCCTTTTCTGTCCCCACGTGGCTGGCAGATAAAATTCAAGCCCGCTGGATACCTGCAATCGGATCCTGTTCTCCTAAAATAGGAGTTGATAATATGTAACATTTATTAAACATTGGATGAGTACCATGTGCTGTGCTAACACTTTACATATTTTATTTAATTCTGATAGAAACCCTATTATTGTCCCGATTTTATGGGTAAGGAAACAGAAACATAGAGATAAGTAACTTGCTCAAACTTATGTAGCAAGTAAGTAGCAGAACTGAGATTTGAATCCAGATCTGTCAGAATTTGGAGTATACCCCATTAATCACTATACACTGCATTTCTTCCTAGTTTCAAGGCTAGTGCTAGATGCATAGTAGCCACTCAAGGAATGTCTGCTGAATGAACACATCTTCCCTCAGTGTGTAAATTTCTTATGAGAAACCATGAGATCAATTAAGTATTTGACGGATTTTTAAGAGTAGAAATAATGTAGGATGACAATTCCAGTCATATTTTATACTTCAATTACAGCAGTAACATGTCGTCTTTTCAGCTATTTGTGAAATTGTGAATTTTCTAGTGATAGGAAGATACGTGGCATTAGTGTTTAGTAACTGTGACGTTTAACATCACTGTCATCATCATTGAAACAATTCCTCCTTGAGCTTATAAGCTAGCAGACAGCTCACATGCAAAACTTTGTAGGCAGCAAGGCAGATGAAGTAACACTGAACAGAAGAAGGAAAGAGGAAAGAATAAAAGCTGACCACGGATCTGCAAAGCCACACCATGAGAAATGTACATTTTTTAAAACATAAATTCAGTCCAAAAATTGAGGGGAAAAAGCAGACACTAATGTTATGTTAAAACAAACATGTTATAGAGCAGAATATAAAAAAATACAAAATTCCCCAAAATATTTAGGTTCAAATAAATGGTTAGTTTATGTTTAAGTCTATTGTGAGGAGTAACCGTAAGGACAGAGTATGAGAATAACAAACATTTATACTGTGTTCACTGTGTAACTCGTTCATCCTCACAACAATCCTATTAGGTAGTTATTATTAGCACCACCATTTTATAGTTACACAAACTGGGGTACTGATAGGTTAAGCAACTCATCTAAGATAAACAGTTCTCGGGATTAGGACTCAAACCTAGGCAGACTAGCTCCAGAGCCTGTGCTCCTCAGATGGGGCAGACTCCGTAAACAAGGTGTTGAAGATGACGAGTTTGGACAAGTCAGGGGAAGGGGGAAGAGAAACTGAGACAGTACTATTTAGCCTAAGAACATGACGAATTGAGGCAATAGCTAATACAGAATCTACACTAAAACATTTTCAGAGACCTGTTTTTTCAATGAAATAAGCACTGTAATTTTCTTAGGGATCCAGTGGACACTGTCTCAAATTTGCTTCTTTATCACTTTAGGGTTTTTCTGAAGTTATTTCACGAATGTATAAGATTTCCCAACTAGAATTCAAGTGCTTGAAGCAAGAGAATGTGTCTATTACCTCTTCTGCAACATTTACCACAACATAGCCCTAGGCACATAAGAGGCGCTTACTAAATGCATGCAGTTGAACTCCAATACCGAAGTTTCTCTTTCACTACCTCTTACCTAAGGAAACAGATTTGGAAAAAATGGTTATATATCACTTAAAGTGATGTTTACAATATATTTCACAACAAAACCCCACAAATATTATCTGGTAAGAAACAAATAGAGGGAAAACTTCAGAACAGAGAGTATTTTTGTTGGTGAAAGGTTAGATATAAAAACAAGTCAACAAATTCCAAAAAAAGAAGCATGAATCAGTAAAAGAGCAAATGAATTAAATTAATGGGCTCACTCTACTTTCTGACATAGCAATGTGGGAGAATTTGAGAGCCTGCAATTAGGAATCCTTGCTGCTCATGCTATGCAAATTAAATGATTAAATTTAAATACTGAAAGAAAACACAGAAAGATTGTTTTAAGTTCTTTTCTAAAATGGAGACAAGACCAATGTAATTAGACCAGGGTCAAATTAATTTAATCTAGCCTTTCTGTTTTTGTTTCTTCAACTATAATTTTATTTAAAAGGCTCACCTTACCTTTTAAAATTCTTGACTAGGTTTCTCCACTATAGAAAAACATGAAAGACAATTCCATGCCCATTAAAAAGGTAAAATGAAAACCTATTGAAAAAAAAAAAAAGGAATAAAACTGGTTCCAGAAAGAATTATGACCACGCATACTAAAATTAAGAAAATACATTATTTTACTAATAGGACTGTTCTGAAATTTTAAAAATAAACCTCGGATGCCCAAGTGAAAGTGGAAACATACTTGGAGAACTTGAATAATAGGTATAAACAGTGGATAGAGTAGAAGACATCATAAAGACTACTGCGTTTCAGAGGTAACTCTAACCCAAAATTCAGGTCAAAAACACACCCAGAATATGATTAGAGGGTGTAGAAAGAGAACCGGAATGAGGAGGTAAAAATAGCAAAGGGTGTAACAGGTTGAGGGGAGGGGTAAAGGGAGGGAAGAACACAATGATAATCACAGTACAGCAGGATGTGATTGTGCTGTTTAAACTTTTACTTCATAAGAATTATCAGTTGTGAAGACATGTCAACCACAAAAGCATATTCTCCTGAATGATTTCCTTAGTACGTGTTCTTTTCCTAACTAAAATGAAAACTGTCCATCTCAGTAATCTTCAAAAAAGCTATGTCCCGGGGCTGGCCTGTGGCTCACTCGGGAGAGTGTGGTGCTGATAACACCAAGGCCACGGGTTCGGATCCCATATAGGGATGGCCAGTTGGCTCACTGGGTGAGCTTGGTGCTGACAACACCAAGTCAAGGGTTAAGATCCCCTTACCGGTCATCTTTTAAAAAAAAAAAAGCTATGTCCCATCAAAACCAACCAACCAAACCAAAAAAAAAGGGAGGGCAGGATGGTTCCTAAAAACGTAAAAACCTAATTCAATATTTACAACTTTCTAAAGTAAAAACATGTTAGAACAAGACTTCCAAATGTTCCCACTCTGGCGCTTGCCTTAATTTTGAAGGCCAAGTTTCCACGGATTCCTAAAGGCAAAATGTATTATTCACTGGGTGCCTACTAAGTACATACCACTGGGCTCACTGCGGGGGGCGGGGAGGGCGGTGCTTGAGGAAGGGGAATAGGATATAAAAGAATTGAGTACAGGACATGTCCAAGAGTAATCTATTTGAAGAGACAAAAGCACATGTACAAGAAACAACAGTAAAGGGCAAGCTTTTAGTCAGGATTGAGGGTAAGGGAAAAGAAAAAAAAGTGATAAAGCTTAAGAAAAAAAACATTGGGCTGCAAGAACTGAAATCTGCATTCTAATCCCAACTCTGTTAGTGACAAGTTACTAACTTGTTTGAAGAGCTTAAAAAGACACTCATCCCCTCTAAGTTTTAATTTCTTTAGCAGCAAAATCAAGGGATTGAATAGATTTCTTTTCTTTTTTTTTTTTTAAAGATGATCGGTAAGGGGATCTTAAACCTTGACTTGGTGTGGTCAGCACCACGCTCTCCCAAGTGAGCCAACTGGCCATCCCTATATAGGGATCCAAACCCGTGGCCTTGGTGTTATCAGCACCACACTCTCCCAAGTGAGTCACGGGCCGAGCCGGCCCCATGAAGATTTCTTTTTTTTTTTCTTTTCTTTCTTTTTTTTTTTTTTTAAAGATGACNCCTTAGTACGTGTTCTTTTCCTAACTAAAATGAAAACTGTCCATCTCAGTAAAAAAAAAAAAAGCTATGTCCCATCAAAACCAACCAACCAAACCAAAAAAAAAGGGAGGGCAGGATGGTTCCTAAAAACGTAAAAACCTAATTCAATATTTACAACTTTCTAAAGTAAAAACATGTTAGAACAAGACTTCCAAATGTTCCCACTCTGGCGCTTGCCTTAATTTTGAAGGCCAAGTTTCCACGGATTCCTAAAGGCAAAATGTATTATTCACTGGGTGCCTACTAAGTACATACCACTGGGCTCACTGCGGGGGGCGGGGAGGGCGGTGCTTGAGGAAGGGGAATAGGATATAAAAGAATTGAGTACAGGACATGTCCAAGAGTAATCTATTTGAAGAGACAAAAGCACATGTACAAGAAACAACAGTAAAGGGCAAGCTTTTAGTCAGGATTGAGGGTAAGGGAAAAGAAAAAAAAGTGATAAAGCTTAAGAAAAAAAACATTGGGCTGCAAGAACTGAAATCTGCATTCTAATCCCAACTCTGTTAGTGACAAGTTACTAACTTGTTTGAAGAGCTTAAAAAGACACTCATCCCCTCTAAGTTTTAATTTCTTTAGCAGCAAAATCAAGGGATTGAATAGATTTCTTTTCTTTTTTTTTTTTTAAAGATGATCGGTAAGGGGATCTTAAACCTTGACTTGGTGTGGTCAGCACCACGCTCTCCCAAGTGAGCCAACTGGCCATCCCTATATAGGGATCCAAACCCGTGGCCTTGGTGTTATCTGCACCACACTCTCCCAAGTGAGTCCCGGGCCGAGCCGGCCCCATGAAGATTTCTTTTTTTTTTTCTTTTCTTTCTTTTTTTTTTTTTTTAATGATGACCGGTAAGGGGATCTCAACCCTTGGCTTGGTGTTGTCAGCACCACGCTCAGCCAGTGAGCAAACCGGCCATCCCTATATAGGATCCGAACCCGTGGCCTTGGTGTTATCAGCACCACCCTCTCCCAAGTGAGTCACGGGCCGAGCCGGCCCCATGAAGATTTCTTTTTTTTTTTCTTTTCTTTCTTTTTTTTTTTTTTTAATGATGACCGGTAAGGGGATCTCAACCCTTGGCTTGGTGTTGTCAGCACCACGCTCAGCCAGTGAGCAAACCGGCCATCCCTATATAGGATCCGAACCCGTGGCCTTGGTGTTATCAGCACCACCCTCTCCCAAGTGAGTCACGGGCCGAGCCGGCCCCATGAAGATTTCTTTTTTTTTTTCTTTTCTTTCTTTTTTTTTTTTTTTAATGATGACCGGTAAGGGGATCTCAACCCTTGGCTTGGTGTTGTCAGCACCACGCTCAGCCAGTGAGCAAACCGGCCATCCCTATATAGGATCCGAACCCGTGGCCTTGGTGTTATCAGCACCGCACTCTACCGAGTGAGCCACGGGCTGGCCCTACCATGAAGATTTCTTTAAGGGCCCTTTCAGTTCAAAGCATTTATGACATTATTTCTCTTAAACGGCTCTACTAAAAGAAATAATTATGATGGTCCTTAAGCAGTGCTCTATTATTTTTACTTACAATCTTATTTAAAGATGTAAAGACAAAAATTTTATATGCTTATAACTCTAAAACAACAATTAAACCAAAACAAATTTAGAAATTAATACAAGCAATGAAAACATCAATGAAGTAAAAATAACATTAATTTAAATTTAACATGATGCTGCTCTGTAAAAATTAAAATTCTGTTCATAAATGGAATATGGCATAAATTGTGACTGCATGGGCTCTTTTGAGTTCGGCACCCCTACTTATCTCCAGCACATGAGGACCCAACTCTTCTACCACTTTACTGACTACTGAGAAATCTTTGTTTCTATAACATGCTATGATGTTACCCCACAGGCATAATTTATTAATTTTACCCCCATGGTAATAAACAGAAAGGCAAACTTGGGCACTGAAATCCCACATCAGAATGTTATTGTAAGGTATTGATCTTAATCTTGAATAAGCTTACATTATTCCCTTTTAGCTTATTGAAATGGAAAAAGGGAATTTTAAAAATTCTAATTACTTTTCTTCTTCATATACTTCTTTGTATTTTACACATTTTGTATTATAAACATGCATTATTTGCAAATGAGTTATTTAATGACAGCCTTATTGAGATATAATTCATATATAATTCATCCATTTAAAATGTACGATAGTTTTTAGTATATTCACAAAGTAGCCCAACTATCATCACAATTCTGGAACATTTTAATCACCCTAAACAGAACCCCCAGCCACAAATACCTATTAGTAGTCACTTTCCATTCTTCTGTGACCCTACCCCAGCCCTAGACAACCAAACCAGTAATCTACCTTCTGTAACTATAGATTTACCTATTTAAACATCTTGTATTGATGGAATCATATAGCATGTGTGCTTTTGTGACTGGCTTCTTTCATTTAGTATAATGTTTTCAAGGTGCATCCATGTTGTAGCATGTATCAACGTGTCATTTCTTCTTATTGCCAAATAATATTCCATTGTACGGACAGACCACATTTTAGTTATCCATTCATCAGTTGATGAACATTGGGTTTTTTCTACTTTTTGGCTATTATGAATAATGCTGTTGTAAACATTTGTATGCAAGTTTTTGTTTGAACATGTGTTTTTCATTCTTTTCAGTATATACTTAGGAGTGGAATTGCTGGGTCATATGCTAATTTTATTATTAACTTATTGAGGAATCATCACAGTTTTCCACAGGGATCATAACCATTTTACATTCCCACCAGCAATGTAGGAGAGTTCCTATTCCTCTACCTGCAGGTGTGAAGTGGTATCTCATTGTGGTTTTGATTTGCATTTCCCTGATGGGTAATGACATAGAGCATCTTTTCAAGTGTTTATTGGCCATTTGTATATCTTTGAAGAAATGTCTATTCAGAACCTTTGCCCATTTTTTTGTTTGGTTATTTGTCATATGGAGTTATAAAGGTGCATATTTTTATATCCAGAAAAAATGTCTTTAAAAGCATTGGACATGTGTTAATATTGCTTCAAAATAAAATTTACATAAATATTAAGGGTTATGTTACTGGAGAAACCTTCTCCGTTCCCGAAACTCTTACTCGCCCATTTCGGGGGAGGTGGAATGATTTATCTGACAGGTAAATCTGGTAATACCCAAGCTCGACTGGCTCCACCACCTTCTTGCTTTGCTATTCTGTTTCAGCAGGCCAGACCTCCTGTGTAGGAAAAGACATAGAGGAGACGAGATTGAATCACAATAAGAAAGAAACATTAGGAGGAAAAGAAAGAAAGGTGGGATGGGACAGCAGTACCTCAGTACAAATACAAAGAAAAACAGCTTTTAGAGGACACTCAGCACACCAGCTTGGCTGAATGGAAATGTGCAAGAAGTTAGGTGGAGCTTATGGAACCTGCCTCTCAGCTCACACTGCCCCTACTCCAGTTCCAGCCCTTACAGAGAACTGGGAGGATCATGCCACTCAACAGTCCCAGCTCCGAAGCCTCTCTACGATCTCTCAGAAACCCATCTCCCTAACTTTTATTTCCTACTAGTCTTTTATAAACCCTCTTCCCTAACTAAAATGGACAATTCACTTGCCTTTCAAACTAATAAAGATTTAAAAAATGAGAATATGTGATACTGATGAGGGTGAATGAAACGCACACTGTCACATGCTGCTCCATAGGAATGTAAATTGGCACAGCTTGCTGGAAAACGATTTCACGATATGTAATGAGATTATTAAAACAATTAAGCACTTTTATTTCTGGGAATTATGCTAAAGAAATATTCTAAATAGCAACAAAAAGGAAAAAAGAGAAATCCTCTCTGCACAATGAACATGGCAGCATTGTTTTAAAGGCTTATTTTGTTTTGAGTACTATTCTATATAGTCTATACACATTATCTTAGTTAATCCTCATAACTGTTATGAAGTATTACTTTTCTCAGTTACAACTGGCAAGAAAACTAAAGGGGAAAGTAGTTGAATAACTTGTCCAAGGTCAGTGTGGCAGTGAGTGAAAAACTGGAAATAACTTAAATGTTCAATAACAGGGGAAGGATTAAGTAAATTAGCTCATACCCCGGAGTTACAAAGCCACAAAAAGTTTACATTATGAGTCTATAATAAAATGAGAGAAGTAGGGCCAGCCCGTGGCTCACTCGGGAGAGTGCGGCGCTGGTAGTGCCGAGGCCGCAGGTTTGGATCCTATATAGGGATGGCCGGTGCACTCACTGGTTGAGCGTGGTGCAGACAACACTGTGCGGAGGGTTGCGATCACCTTACCGGAAAAAAAAAATGAGAGAAGTAGAATCTAAAACAAACCATAAATATTATCTCAACTATGTAAGAGCACACACTCCAAAGAGACTGAAGGTAAACATATGAAGATGTTAACAGTTCCTACTTTTGATGATGGGAGTACAAGTGAATTTTTTCTTCTTTTTTGCATTTTTCTGTATTTTGCATATTTTTTTTCCTTTTTGTCTTTTTTACTGACCGGTAACGGGATCGCAACCCTCGGTATCGCGCCTGTACGGACGGGCAACGGGATCACAACCCTTGGTGTTGCGCCCACATCGCGCTCAGCCAGTGAGCGGGAACCGGTCTCCACATGGGATCCGAACCCTCGGCGGGAGCGCCTCTGCGCACACTCTCCAGTGCACCACCGGGCCGGCCCAATTTTGCATATTTTAACATGTAATATTTTTATACTAAAAAAACTTTAAAAAGCATTGAACCAAGGACATGTATAATTTTTTTAAATCACAAAGAATGCTACAGAGTTCATCTAAATATTAATATAGTTCATTTCTTTAGAAAGGAAATAACCTAAATAAATACAGGTTATAACAAAATTTAGCAAATTAAAAACAAAACACAGGGGCCGGCCCATGGCTCACTTGGGAGAGTGTGGTGCTGATAACACCAAGACTGTGGGTTCAGATCCCTATATAGGTATGGCCAGTTAGCTCACTTGGGAGGGTGTGGTGCTGACAATACCAAGTCAAGGGTTAAGATCTCCTTACTGGTCCTCTTTATAAAAAAAACAAAACAAAACAAACAAAAAACCCATCATTTACTAAGTGCCATCTGTGTGCTAAACACTATGGCAGACAGTCCCTTTGACATATATTATCTCATGTAATAAATGTGTGGAGTTTTTTCTTGTAGAAAGTATGTTTCTCCACCATTTCAGTAGACACTCATTGCCTCAGTACCCTAACTATTGTACAGCACCTAAGAGTCACCCACTACAATTACCAATAATGAAAAGAAACAGGAATTCCTATAAAGTCAGTTCTCAGGGGCATAAAGCAGAGACCTCTATGATGAAACTCTATAGATTTTAGAATTTAACTCATCTAAATTGTTTCTGGGCTGGCTGGTTAGCTCAGTTGGTTAGAGCGCAGCCTTACAACAACAAGGTCATGAGTTCAAATCCCCATATAGGCCGGCCGCAAAAAAAAAAAAAAAGGAAAAAAGAAAAAGAAATAGAAAACAGCTCCTTTTAAACAAAAATAATAAATAGTTTCAGAACTTTTCCCTGTAGGTTTCCTGAACCCTAAGTTAAAAAAAGGTAGCATTTAAAATTCTGGTAGAATTAAGAAATAAAATTCTACACAATGAATACTAAATAAATTATAAATTATACTACCAAAAAGTTTTCATATATTTCCTTTCCTTTCTAAAAAAAATTAAAACAAAATGACATTAGCCATTAATGCTAGGTTCAGAGTCATTCACAAGCCACCATATTTCAAAATTATTCACCCAAATGGCTCATTTTCTTATGTAGGTTTATATGAATTATCAGTAAATTAAAATTAATTTATGAATTAAACTAGGATGAAGAACATAATATTCTATATGGTAAACACAATTTTTAGAATTATAAAACCTCTGGCAAACACAATTTTTAAAATTATAAAACTTAAGCTCGGAGCTCTCTAGCTTACTTTTTACTGCTGAAGAAACAGCAAAAACTCATAAATTCTATTATTTCAGTTATGAAGCTTCAAAAAGCGTTTAGGCTGATATCTATTTACTTTTAACTAAGGCTCTCATCACTTCACATAGCCCTTTCAATCCATCCTGCATACAACAGGCAGATTAATTTTCAGAAAACATTACCTGTTCTATATAATAAAAATAGTGACTCCATATACTTGGAGAATGAATAATCCTTCATGTCTTAAAAATCTATAATGACATCCTACTGTCTGGTCAATTTAGCTAGTGTCACTCCAGTCTTATGTTTTTACTGAGCATCAAAATAAATAATCTGTTAGACTCAGATGAGACTCAATATCTTCAGCATCCCACTACCAACATCCTGTTATCTGGCTCTTAAACTCTTACTAGTTGATTACTTTCAATCCCTTACTGTCATTACCCCAGCTGTTCAACTACAAGTACTCCCAGACTCCTGGCCCCCTTTACCCCACCTTCTTTTTTTATACTAGATTAGTCAGCTTCCTCATGGCATTACAGTCTCTCTCTGTATCTGTGGGGGACTGATTCCAGGAACCCCCTTGATACCAAAATCCATGGATGTTTAAGTCCCTTGTATAAAATAGCAATAGTATTTGCATATAACCTATACACATCCTCCTGTATGCTTTGTCATCTCCAGATTACTTATAATACCTAATATAATGCCTACACATCACTTCATTCACAAGGGTCCAATATAGTGCTCAGCACCTGGCAAATTCAAGTTTTGCTTTTTGGAGCTGTGTGCAATATTCCCTCTGAATATTTTTGATCCACAGTTGGTTGAATCCACAGATGTGGAATTCACAGACATGGAGGGGCCAACTATACTTCCTTTCTTTTCTAGCACTGAATCCATGTATCATCTCTAGCTATTTTCTCAGTCCTCTTCTGTTGCACACACCCTATAAACCCCCAGCCCTGATCAATCTAATCACTTTCTCTGCTTTTATAGCCAAGCTGTTATCTATTGCTAAAGAAAATCACACAATGCAAATTGGTAACTCTCTAAAAGCAGTATTCACGCAAACTCAACTGCAGCCTCAACGTTGGCCAGACATCCTTCTCATAGAACTCTCAGGACAAAATCCCTTCAAATTCTAAACCTCTAGTCCCCTCTAGTCCCCTGCTTCTAGTCCCCTGCCTATTCCTAGCTCAGCAGACAGGCTCAACTGTACCACTAGTAAACAGAGGCTACCAGGTATCGGCTAGTAACCAGTATTTCCCCCTCTTTTCTCAGTAGAAAAATGTCTCTACCTGTTATTCAAGGATAATCTTTCTATCTGTACCCAGTTTCTTACCAAGCAGCCTATCCATGGACCCCTGAAGCTTATTCTTGAGCCCCAGGTTAAAAACTCTGATTATTCCTAGGAAATTATATTTTATCCATGTTCAAATAGGTAACTGCTGTTTTCCATTCCTACAATAAAATATCTAAATAAGTATGTACGCTATTACTCCTTATTCCGATGGTGACCTACTGATTTATATCTCCAACACTCTGAAAGTTAGTAAAAGGCAAGAAGAAAGACAGGTGTAAAAGTGGATGTGCTTTCTTGTAGTCATCCATGAGAATGTATTTTGATGGGGTTTCGGGAAAAGAAAAAATTTCAGAGTAAGGCAGTTCATTCTAGGTTAGAAATGCTACAAAAAGGATCAATGAACAGAGAAAAAACTCGTAACAGAGGATACCTTCTAGTATCTGTGCACCCAAAGTTTCTTTGCTCCCAAAGTTTCTTTGCTCCCAAAGTTTCTTCGTGGCCAATCCATCAGACATCATCAGCAGGTTATGAGATTCTGACTGCTAAATAAAAGTTGCTTTTCAACTTTCATTATAGAAAAAAACCACTAATTTTTGAATAACCATGTTTTCCCCAAGTTAAAGTTTATTTACATTTTTTCCCTTTGGAGCATTTTCACTTTTGTAATAGGGAAGGAAGGAAAGGAAAGAGAAAAGAAGTAAGATTTATACCACCCCCTTTCAAGTTTATAATAAAACATGGTCTGTTCTGACCTTTCACAGCTTTCCATGGAAGGCAGAATAGAAAAAAAAAAAAAAAGATGAGGGAAGGCATATTAAGCTATAGGGACATTCTGGATCTGAAGAACTGGAGCAAAACGGAAACACTCTAGCAAAAGCCATACAAAGTACATGGTATTATCCAAATACATGGAAGCTTTAATAATAAGACAGACATTCTTAAGATGAGGGAAGGCATATTAAGCTATAGGGACATTCTGGATCTGAAGAACTGGAGCAAAACGGAAACACTCTAGCAAAAGCTATACAAAGTACATGGTATTATCCAAATACATGGAAGCTTTAATAATAAGACAGACATTCTTAAAATATCTGTTTCCTCAGCCTGGATAAGTGTTCCCATAGCACAATTTTTGCTCCTAAGTTTTCTGCACAGGAAAGACAAGCCATATACACAAAAGCAAAGATCTGCTAGGGTTCACTAGGCAACTCCTAGGTTTTCCCCAGGCATACAGCTGAGAAAGGAAGGATAAAAAGCCTGTAGGCATCAAAGTGCACAGAACTATCATCAACCAAAAGGCCACCTGATAGAATAAAAATTAACCTCCTGAATTTTTTTTTTGGTGGCCGGCCACAGGGATCGAACCCTGGACCTTCGTATTATCAGCACCATGCTCTAACCAACTGAGTTAAGCAGCAAGCTCTGAATTACATAATTTTTTACTTTAGGTTATTTTGAGAGAGATCTTTCTCTGGCTAGTGAAAATTTAAGCTTTGTTGGATGTAAGATTTACTAGATGAATTTTAAAACTAGAGTTCAAATGTAATACTAATAAAATAAACTATCTTTTCTCTTCCTAGTCAGAAAACATTTATTATATGATTAAAATAGAGAAGACAAATGACATTGCTTCTAATTCTGGCTCTTTACAGTGCTTACCCAATGCTACAGGTATAACTCTAATTGGCATGCAAAGGACTCCACAACAGAATTTTAAAAACAGTTGAACAAAAGGAATCTAGGGATTACTTTGTAAATTGTTGAAAATAGGGCTGGCCAGTTAGCTCACTTAGTGAGTGCGTGGTGCTGATAAAACCAAGCCCAGGGTTCGATCCCTGTACTGGCCAGCCACCCCCTACCAAAGAAAAAAAAAAAAGAAAGAAAAGAAAAGAGTCTAATAGCTGAATTTTGATTAAGATTTCACAAAGCGGTATACATAAGGTCTTTTTTAGGAAACTAAACTTCATAATTTTCTAACTTCTACTCTTTTCATCTGAGTTGACTATGAGAAAGGAAATCACGTAGGTTACTTGGTACGAATCCTTATAAGACCCAATGCAGGTAAACCTTTTTCATACTCCATAAGGGAAACAATTTTTTTTCAATAATTTTTGTTGCTTCGTAAGGTAAAAATAGCTCTAATAAGCTTCAATAAATAAAATACATTTCCATAAAAACCAGATCCTTATTGAAAAATCTTCAGCAATGTTTTTCAGTTCATCTATAAAATTATTTTTAAGATTTAGTTGTTCAATGGTAATAGCTTCAGAAGAGTGAACAATTAGGACAATGCATGTATAAAATCAAAACATGAGTGGTATACTCTCAAATACTCAGGAACAGCAGCATTCATAAATTTCACATATTTTAAGGAAAATTATTTATTTCATTTCAAAATCTATAAAGTAACAAGTGTTTTAAAATGTTGCTTTGCATTCTTTCGATTAAGAAAACCACAGTCACCTAATTCACTGAGTTTTCAAAACATAGCTAATGCAGGTAAAAAATCTAATTGTTTAGTCAGGTAGTAGTTTTCCAGGAAAAACAGGGTAACTATTCTCAGAAGAGAATCTGACAGATTTGGCAATTACAAAATAACGTTAATTCCTATAATCGCCTAGATTCTATCAATTAAAATATCAAATAACCAAATGTCAATAAAGGTGATTAAATTTACCACTTATGGTTTCAGAATTCTTCGTAGAGCTCTAAAGGGAAAAATAATCTTGACTTGTCATTATTTTTTTAATTTTTTAATTTTTGTTCCTTTTTGTCTTTTTTTGTGTCTGGCAACAGATCGCAACCCTCAGTGTCGCGCCCGTACCGGACTGGGACCGGCAACGGGATCGCAACCCTC
>NW_007729780.1:26454-52929 GCF_000696425.1 Galeopterus variegatus | reverse complement strand
TCGCTCAGCCAGTGAGCGGGAACCGGTCTGTATGTGGGATCCGAACCCTCGGCGGGAGCACTGCCACGCTCCCAAGCAGCGCACTGTAGCAGTGCACCACCAAGCCGGCCCGACTTGTCATTATTTTGACAGACACACACTATCTTTCCTTTCCACATGGCTAATGATGAAAAACGGGAAATCCTCAGAGAGGGTAGGGTGGAGTGGTAGAATGACAAAGTTTCCATCTCCAAATATGTTAAAAAGCAGAATCTCAGACCTAAGACTAAAACAATTTAAGAAATCTAAAGCTATTACAAGTCTTCAGAATTTTTAAAATAATATCTCTCTTTAAAGAATATTACAAATGTTAGAAATATTACAACTGTTTCAAGTGCTTGAAAAACAAAAGTATTCTATAGTTGAAAGGAAACATAATTTCCTCCATGGGAATGATTCCTAAATAAAGAAAACTCTTTATTCATGTGACTCTTCAAGGTCCTAAACTGGAGAGAATGTTACATACCAGTATCAAGATATATATAAAGTTAGAATTTCTCAACAAGAATATTCCTTTTGGAGACCATTTAAATCTTATAAGGGCTTTAAAAACAACAACAACAACAACAACAACAACAAAACCTGAAAATTGCCAGACTATCAACTACACCTCCTCAAATAACTAAAATAAATTTGCTAGGACTAATTTGTAAGAACCAAACAATGTATTTTCTTTCTTATCGAACTAAAATGGTGCGAACAGACAGCCATCTACTTTTAAATACAAAAGAAAATGCTATATTTCTACACATCGCTCACAAAAAACAAGCAACATCCAGTAACAACACCCAATTTGATCTTATTTATTTATTTATTTATTTTTAAAAAGATGACTGGTAAGGGGATCTCAACCCTTGGCTTGGTGTTGTCAGCACCACGCTCAGCCAGTGAGCGAACCGGCCATCCCTATATAGGATCCGAACCCGTGGCCTTGGTCTTATCAGCACCGCACTCTACCGAGTGAGCCACGGGCCGACCTCCAATTTGATCTTCTAATACTCCACACCCTTGCCTGTGCCATTCCAGGTCCATAGTGACTAGATTTTACAGTGGGTGGTTGTTTATTAACCAGGTAATTTAAAATTTCTTTATACCATAAAGGTTGGGAAAGGGTCATGTTTCTTGTATTAAATTACACTGACTATTAATTAGGCCTTCAGGCTAATTTTAACACTAAAAAAATTAAAGTAGTTGTAACACACTGCAGCTAAAGTAGTATTTAGGTAAGTTTATTAGAGCACCGGGGTCAAGATAGGAACAACGATGGGTCTGATTGATCCCCATCAGCTGGCTTCAAGGTTATCTTTCAGTTTCATCAGCTCTGAACCAGAGATGGTTCTGTGCAAATCACCACCCCGCTTGCAGAAACAACTTAAAGCACATACCTAGACAGTATGTCAGTAGCCTTATATAAAAATTGCCACATTTCCTTTTAAATCTCCCTAAACCACCATACACAAGTGTTACATTTTTGTCCTACTCAGTGTAATTCTCACCTGGCACTTAAAAACCCTTCTGAATTTTGCTAAAAGATTTGATCTTTCCCTTGATAAGAAATACCATACTATGGAGAAGCACATTTACAAAAGATTCGGCCATACCTGAAATTAATTCTGAAAATCACTCTACAGCAGCAGGTACTCTACCTTCACAGAGTTCAATCTTCCTGTAGGTCTTCAAGTTTTCCCTACTTAATGTCAATGGATTTAGTAGGTAAAGACTCACACAGTGCCTAGACACACTGTTGACATGCACATGTAAATAACTGTAACAATGACACCCCAGGAAATGACTGAGCACTCTATTCATCTTCTCATCCTCACTAAACAAGCATGGGCTCAGTGTTAACACAGTCAATACAAAGAGGAAGAGAGAACTCTCTTCCTGCATAGCAACTCCTCAATTTGAATATCACAACACTTCAGGAAAAGGAGTGTTTAATTTACCCCATAGAATCAGACTCTCGGGGTAGGAAAGCATCTCAAACATCACATGGCAATCCTATAGATATGTGCTGCTCGACAAGGTAGTCATTAGCTACATGTGACTACTGAGTACTTGAAATGTGGCTAGTCCAAATTGAGACATGTTGTAATGTAAGATACACACCAGATATGACAGATTTAGTATAAAATAACGTAAAATATTTCATTAACTTTTAAAATTGATTACATGTTGAAATGCTATATATATATAGCATTAAATAAAATACATTATTAAGATTATTTCACCTGTTTCTACTTTGTTAATATGACTACTAGAAAAGTTTAAATTACTTCTGTGGTTTGCATTATATTTCTATTGAACGGTGCTGCTTTGGACCTACAGCATTAATTATGACAGCAAACAAGAATTCTCACTTGGCATTTCCCAATTACAGATGTCAATTAAAAGGAGAAGTATTTTCCTTTCTCTACCAATTTAATTGAGACAACTTAATAAGAAAAATAACAATCTTTTAAAAGATTGTAAAAATAATCAGCAGAATCGCTTTGTCACGTCACCATTTTAAAGAAAGATTACTTCAAAAAGGGAAAAAAGGCACAGGATGCAAAACCACACCTCTTAAGAAAATAAGATGGGAAATACACTAACCAAGTTTTTCTCATAAAGTAGGTCTAAATGCTGACTATGAGGTTCATCTCTAAAGTGAAATGGACATTTCTTTCATTTCTTGCACCTGAGACCCCAGCAAAATTAAATTTATAAAATTCCACCTCCTTACTATTCAAGTACCTTCAACCACAAACAAGTGAACCATTAACTCTATAGAAAGGGAAATACTTATTATAACCTAATTCTCTTTCCCAAAACCAAAAGAAAATACCACCACTCAAAAGCAAAATAAAAAATTACATCATTTTCTCTGGGACTGAGTAGGTTAACTTTGGTCCACAGACATTACGAAATAAAGTGTATCTTAAATAAATATTTTCTTTTACCACAATGTTTTTTAAAAAGTATACTTTAAAAGTGAGAAATTCAATGACACATTCCTATGAGTGAACCATGTCCTTCCTCTACCATAAGACACCATTTTGCTTTATTTGATTTTAAGATATTTATGCCTTACGGCTCTGGGGGAGGAGGGATCCAGTGTATTTCTGAATTTATAAAAATGTTTTTTAAGGGTAGAGAAGGTGACAGCTCAGTAAAGCATGGGGGAAAGGCTTTCTCAGGAGTTCAGAGGAGGCAAAAGCCACTTCCAGAAAATTGTCAATGAAGAAACTGTATATATAGAAAAAAAGGAATTTAAGGAAATAAAGATCAAAGAGCGAGTTCGCAGGGCATCCCCAACAGTTAATTACATAATTTTTATGGTGTTCTGACAAATTTATCGTCCCCCAAAGGCCATACTTGGCTGCCAATTCTTTATCCATCTGAGCTTCATCAGGTGAGTATAATCTTCAGACTATTTGCTCAGTGATACATTCCTTAGAAATCTTTTCCTTGTGAATTTAAAAGCCGACCTCGATTACGCTCCCAGCAGAGTAAGCAGAAAGGAATGTACATGTTTTCGAGCACTAAGTTGATTGGCTGCATTTTCCTGCTTTGGTGGAAAGGATAATGGGTAAAGCTCTTCCTGAGCATGACCCTCAAAGACTGAAATCATTCAAAGAATCGAGTCTTCTAACATTGCCCCATAGGTAAAAAGACTGCCAGAATTTCCATTAGCGCATCCTATTTTTAGAATCTTTGGATTTGGTCTTTTAAATTGCATTCCACAGCACAACGTGTTTGACTAAGTTTATACAGGGAATAAAATAGACATCCTAAGGTCTTGACCTTTTTAACCTCAGAAAGGAACGTTAAGCTTTTAAGTCTTTATTTTTTTTCTCGTCTTTCTAACACTCAAATTCAAAATGAAAATTAAGGTAAGACATTAGCTCAGAGGGAGCAACTGAGGGGAGCCACTAGGCGGTTCTTGATAAGCAAAGTGGGGGCGCGGGAGAGGACAGGTATGGCGGGAACATGAGGACCACCCCCAAGGGGGGACAGACCGGGCTGGGGGCAGCAGCACAGAAAGGAAGAGAAGCACAGTGGAAGCCGGCGAGGAACGACTTCTGGCGACAGTCCCTCAGGATGCGTAGGAACAGGGGACCTGCGGTGGCTGGAGGCGACAGGGGAAAACAGGCGACCGGAGAGGGGGCGCAGGTGAGGGAACCGGGCTACCCCTCGCCCGGAGGGCAGAGGCGGCGCTGCTGGGGAGGAGGCGCAGGGGGAGGAGCGAGGGGCTCCCGAAAGGCTTCCCATCCCCGCCGCGAGCCGGCGGGTCCCCTGCAGCCCGCTCTTCCCCTCCTCACCTGGGAATGGCAGGCGAAAGGCAGGTTACCGCGGGCCCCCGGGTCCGTCTCCAGCCCCACCGGCTGACATGGCGGCCGACTTGCTGTCACTGAGCTGCTCGGGTCTCCCGCGGCTCCGGTGGAGGAGACACCTCTTGCTTTTCCGCCCCGCCTCCCTCTGCGCACCCTTCCCCGCTGGCCGGCTGGCGGCAGGCGACCCGCCACCGCGGAGCATAGAGCGCGAGCGGCTAGAGAGGAAGGCGGACAACCATAGAGTACGTGTCCGAACGCAAGCCGGATAGCCCGTCTCCCTCCTCCTCGGTCCACTCATAAAGCTCAGCGGCTGAGCCCGGACGGAAGCGGAAGTGAGGGAGAGCGGCCTGAAGGGTTGGTCGTACGCATGCGCAATGTGTATGTTTACTTCCGCCTGACCTGATCGGCCTGCGGGTAGAGGTAGCACGTGGAATGGTACAAACCTCAGCGGCTGAGCCCGGACGGAAGCGGAAGTGAGGGAGAGCGGCCTGAAGGGTCGGTTGTACGCATGCGCAGTGTGTATGTTTACTTCCGCCTGACCTGATCGGCCTGCGGGTAGAGGTAGCACGTGGAATGGTTTGCCAGGGATTCGCGGAAGTAGCGACCCTGGTGAGCATTGGAGCCAACCTTGGAGGCAACGATGTGGGTCACAGTGGCGGCGCTTCCTCCGCGGCTGTCGCTGTCAGCCTTGGCGGGCACTGGTCGCTTTTGCATTCTGGGGTCCGGAGCGGCGACGCGGAAAGACTTGCCGGCGGTTCCTCGCCGTGGCTGGTCTGACTCCTGCCCGCAGCTGATGCCCCATCCGGATTTAGGGGAGTCCTCCTCCTGGGTGTCCAAGAGCAGCTTAGAGCCCAAGCGTTACATAACCAGTCGGAGACTGGCTGAGACCGTGGCGCAGATCCTGCGGGGGAAACGAAAAAAACCTCACCACCTATTCCTGGAGTGCAATCCAGGTGAGTCCAGCTGGATTGCGTTTTTTGGGTGTTCATCACTTCTGCAAACTTTTATTGACCTCTCGTGGGGTGGTGTTTAAGACAACAGCCCTTTCCTTCAAGCAGCTTTCCTGGAGAGATTGCCCACACCGTGCGCGGATGGTTTGTATTAATAATGGCACCACCAGATATTTCTATAGCAGTTTACCCTGTACACAATATTTTGGTAAGACACGTTCTTAGATTTCACAGTCTTCCCAAAATTGTTGCAAGTACTCTCCCAAAAAATAAATTTATCTTACCCTTCCTTGCATCTCCTACAGACTATAGCAGGATGCTGAGAACACAAGATTCATAGACTTTTTGAATAATAATTTTTTAAAACACCATTTTCTGTCATGGAGAGTCGTTTTTGTTTAGGCTTGACAATAATATCTTTGATGATTGAAGGCTCCGGAGAATTCATGAGTAAGTGGTAGGCTAGAGGCGATCTTTATTGTTAGTTTTTTTCCTAGATTTTTTCCTTCTAAAAGCCAGTGAAGCACTGTGATTTAGAGTGCAAGTTTTGCAGTCACTGACAGAATGGATTCTAAGCCAAGCTGCACCACTTACCAATTATGATGTTGGTGTCAAATGACTATGTCTAATCTTAACTTTCCTTATAACTATGTAAAAAGAAGAGTAATATCTACTTTGGAGATGTTGTGAGGATTAAAATTAGATAATACATGTATGATATCTATTAAATTTTGATATTGAAAGAGATTATGTTGTTTCTTTTGAACATAAACTTTTCATTCTGTTAATATGCTAGGTCCTGGAATCCTGACTCAGGCATTACTTGAAACTGGTGCCAAAGTGGTTGCCCTTGAAAGCGACAGAACTTTTATTCCACATTTGGAGGTATATTTTTGATTTCTGAAAGTAATTTATTGTTCAATCAGCTACCTTTGAGTGGTTTAGGGAAGCAGAATTAAGCACACAATTTATTTTTATAGAATCTCTTTTAGGGGCCATGTCTTAATAGTAACTAGAACACCGTAAGTATTCAGTGCTTGTTGAATGACTAAAGGATTGGAAGTTCTGAGATTTGTTTTCTAGTCCTAGCTCTAGAACAGGCTAGTTGGGTGACTTTGCATAGAGTACATAAGTGGTATCACTAGCCTTATTTCCTCATCTCTAGTCGGCTGTGCTGTGTCCTGCCTTCTGTGAGCTTAGAATCTAATTGGAGTGAGTGCCAAGATTATGTAAACTCTGGATTTAGGGTTTCAGAAGCAAAAAGGGTTTGGTATAATCAGATACAATTTCATAGAGTGAAGGCATTATTATCTGAATGCATTTTTCAATGATTCTGCTTCTTACATAGCGGACAAATTCACATAACAGTGAAGAAGTGGAAATTCCTTGCATCATTAGCCAGCCTCTTTTTTCTTTTTCGCCCTCCTTTATACATCTCTAGATGCAATTTAGGGAACTTCTACTTCCCTATGCCAACTTCTGGATGTAGAATGGCTTTAGGTAAAAGTGCAGGATGACCACAAAAAATTGTGAAAATGTCTGTCAAATCCAATTTAATTAAAAAAATAAAACTATGAGCATTAGATTATTGTTATGCTACAACTGACTGCTTTGAAAAGAATCCAAGGTTTTAGCCAGGTTATTTATTTATTTGGGGGGCAGCTGTCCAGTCAGGGGATCCGAACCCTTGACGTTGGTGTCATCAACACCACACTCTAACCATCTGAGCTATCTGGTCAGCCTCAGCCAGCTTATTTAATTGATGCTAAATCTGCTGGACTTGCAAAACTTTGAAGGAAAAAAAACCACATGAAATTGTTCAAAGATTTAAGGTCATGAAATGTGATTTAGTAAACATAGCCCTCTGTAATTTCAACTTGGAAATTAAAAACAAAAAGAAAGCTCTCAGTTCGAAAAAAAAGCCTACATTTGAAGGTTAATCTATGCACTTACAAAATAATTAAGATGGATTAAAATGTCTTTGTTTCTAAAGTTTGTTATCCTGTGACACAGTAGTTGCTTATAAAATCCTCAAGATAACAGTTTTAATTTAAAACAATTGTTTCAATGGAAAAAGGATTGGGGCTGGAAATTTTTTGACACAATAATTCTTACAGGAATATCAGTAATAAAATGTTTCTGAAGCTATAAATGTAAGCTAAATGTATGAACATCGTTGACTCAATCCAGTCTTTGATTTGAACTAGTTTTTTTGCTACAGTTAAGGCTTATATTTTCTTATCATTGGCACCAACACTAACTTAAGCACAGCCCTTAGTACATATTCTTGCACTTTTATTAACCATCCTATGATAAAGTAAAACGCCATTTAAAATTTTGTGTGAATTCATCCATTTGCCAGAATAAAAGAGAAGTAATGTGTAAATAGAACCTTTGCACCCCTAAATATAGGTCTTAAAGTGGTACTCTTAGCAAACAGTGTTTCTTCTAGCCGCCTATAGGTTCTCAGCTTTGCTCCTAAAAATAGAAAGTATATTCAAGGATAGTACTTGACTCTGGATATTTATCTAACTTTAGATTCCTTCCATTTCCCTCCTGAAATTCCTGGAACTCCACAGTAACATTGTTTAAGGCAGGAACAGTTTATTTTCCTATCTGGATGTGGTTAGACATATACATGTTACAAACTATGTTCCATGACAGTAAATCATGGTATATCCATTTCGTGAAAAGATTGTTGGAGAAATAGCTGTGTATGTTCAGTTGAAGAGACATCAGCTTTTATGATAAGCCCTGTTTTATTTCAGCAGGGATAGAGCACAGTATTTTCAAATCAGAATGAATCTCAGTCCTAGCACTTGACTAGCTTTAATACCCTGGGCAAGTAATTTAAACTGTGTGAACCTTGATTTTTCTCATATGTAAAATAAGACATGTTAATACCCACCTGTACAGGATCTTGATGATATTTAAATGAAATAAACTTAAAGTGCCTAACTAAATGGCTAGTAGAAACTCAAGGGTTACTTTCTTTTCCTTTGTCCCTTTTGCTTCTTGTTTTCGAATCCTAAATGCAGTCTAGTTGAATTTTAAAATGTGATCTCACTATTGTATGAGTAGAATTATTTATTTAGGTGCTTTTTGGCTGTTATGTTTGAATAGTTGAATGGTAAGTGACAGGTACTAAAGCAAAAATGTATAAGGCCCTCTCAGGATACAAGTGTAACAAAGTAATGAAGTGTACCTTTAGTAATATTTCTATCAAACCAAAATTCATTAGCTTTCCTTAATTACAAACATTAGAATGTCTTTTTGATACCATCTGAAATTATCTTATTGCTATACATGTTGAGTTATTTTTAGAGTTTAAAGATAATCATATGCATTATATGAACACTCTTTTCTTTTAGTTTCCATGACACCACACTCTTCTGGATTTTCTCCTTACTTCTTCTGCTTCCTCGGGTTCTTGTTGTTAGACTTTGGAGTTCTGCCATCCTCAGGCCTAGTCCTCTGTATTTCTCTCTAGGGATCTACACTGCTGGCTTTAATTACTTTCAGCAAGCCAAATTCTCACAGATTTATATATTCAACGTGGACCACTCCACTGAGCTCCTTATTCAGATACACAACTCCCTACCTGGCATCTCCACTTGGATCACCAAGTAGGCTTCTCAAAGTTAATGTGACCACATGTATATGATTTCCACCCCCCAGTCTTTTTCTTCCTCTTTTAAAAATGTACCCTTAAAAGCGATCATTAAAATATAGTATATTTAGAAATGAATAATATTTATAGGTTGAACTCAAGTGCTTAAGAAAAACTAGGTTTTTGAATTTCTATCTTTAAATTGAAAAATCATTTTAAACCTTAATAAATACCAGTAGAATTTTCTGTGCATGAAAACTCAATGTGCACATCAAAAACATATTGCTCTCTTCTAATCAATATTTTGTAACTTCAAATTAATTTTATCACGTCAGTAGCTAATTCTTGCTCTTACTAAAGTCTCTAGCGCTGCTGTAAGATCAGCAAACAAGAGCAGTTGAAGCAATTGAGGAATATAGTACCTCTTCCAGCGGACAAGGCATATAGTTGCCCTGTCTTCAGAAAAAGTAAATGTGAACTTAAGCAGGGAGATGGAGAGTGGGCGAAGTTCACTTGGCTGGTGACTGACTAGACTCCCCTAGAAGAAGAGAGATACTCTCTTGAGTCCATCTACCTTTCACTTTAATAGTTTAATTGTGTTTCTCTACTGTGAAACACCTTTTCATTTCTTTTTCCCGTGACCGTGGCAGATGGCTCACAGCTCTCTGCTGGAGCCCGCTGTGGTCTCAGTCTCGGCCCAGTGCTCCAGGTGGCCACTGCTAAGCAACTAGAGACTATTGTAACCAACCGAAGCCATTACGATAAAGTAAAGAAAGTAGAAGGACGAGTTCGAATTTGTTGAAGGTGATTTGGGGTTTTGGGGGCTTTTTCTTCATAATATTGTCACAATTTAACCACTTTTTAGCTCTTAATCGATTTTTCTTTCCTCTTAAATTTTAGGGAATTTTAGTAATATTTTTTTTATGTTTTTTATTGTAGTCGTAATTTTTTGTAAGATCTTTGAATTACTTTTTATTATTATATTTTATTCTTATTTTTTGAATTGTTACAATGTTAGTATAATGCCAAAATTTCTTGAAGTGTTATCTCTCTCTCTTTAGACCTTAGGAAAAAATGTGGATGGAAATCTAGAAGTGGTCCACTGTGACTTCTTTAAATTGGATCCTAGAAGTGTGGGACTAGTAAAACCACCCACTATGATTTCACATGTGCTTTTTCAGAATTTGGGAATAAAGGCACTTCCATGGTCAACAGGTAATTTTTGTCATTCACTAAAGCAAATGCCTTATAATTTACCAGCTTTTGTTAGCAGTATTCCTGGTTTGTTGATGAGATTTGTGTACAGTTTCTATCATACAATTTACAAGCAGATGCTCTCAAGTTGAATATGGCATTCCCCTAACCTGGACACAACTAGTTTATTTCCCCAAAGACCAAGTTCCATATCAAGGATAGATGCTGATGTTTAGTTTTAATTGAAATAAACTTAATATAGTTTGTAAATTAAGTTTTCTTCAGTATAATATGGTCATAGGAAAAAGAACTTTATTAAAATATTTTTGCTTGTATTCCTAACAGGTATCCCTTTAAAAGTAATTGGAATCTTCCCAATTAAAAATGAAAGAAGGGCACTTTGGAAACTTTTATATGACCTGTATTCCTGTAGTTCTATATATAGATATGGACGAGTAGAACTAAATATGTTTATTAGTGAAAAAGGATACAAGGTAGGTTATTAACAAGGACCCGCTTTTTGTTTTGAAACAGTTCTGTGATTTTTCTCTGAGTAGTTTTAATCTGTGCAACTTTACTTTAGGGCTTATGACATTTGAGAGTACTAAGATTGTTTTTAAATTTCTGTAGTGCAATCTTAAATTCAGGTTTTTGGGTTTGTTTTTTTTTTAAGTTTTATTTAAAAGTTGTACTGTATACATGACCTAAAATTTACCAATTTAACTATTTCTACGTGTACAGTTCAGTGACATTAAGTACATTCACATTGTACAATCATTATCACCATCCATCTCCAAAACTTTTTTATTATCCCTTATTGAAACTTTGCATCCATTAAACACTAACTCCCCCTTCCCCTGTCCCCCCAGCTTTTTGTAACCATTGTACTACCTTCTCTATAAATTTGATTGTTTTAGATACCCACATAAGTGGAATCATACAATATTTGTACATCAGTGTCTAGCTTACTTCATGTAGCATTTATCCTCAAGGTTCATCCATGTTGTAGCATGTCAGAATTTAATTCCTTTAAAAGGTACTCATGTATACACCATAGTTTGTGTATCCATTCATCCGTCAGTGCACACTTGGTTGCTTCCACGTTTTGACTTTTGTGAATAATGCTTCTGTGAACATGAGCTTACTAATTTCTCTTCACGTCCCTGCTTTCAGTTTTTTGGGGTGTATATCCAGAAGTGGAATAACTAGATCATGTGCTAATTTCATTTTTAATTTTTTAATGAACTTCCATAGTGTTATCCATAGTGGATACACCATTTTACCTTCCCACCAACAATATACAAGGGTTCCAATTTCTCCACATCCTTGCCAGCTCTTGTTTTGTTTTTTTGATGATATCTGTTCTATGGTGTGAAGTGGTATTTTTATAGTGGTTTTAATTTGCATTTTCCTAATGATTAGTCATGTAGAACATCTTTTCATGTACTTATTGGCCATTTATATATCTTCTTGGGAGAAATGTCAATTCAGGTCTTTTGCCCATTTTTTATTTGGGTTTTTTTTGTTGTTGTTGTTACTGAGTTTTAAGAGTTCTTTATATATTCTAGTTATTAATCCCTTATCAGATACATGATTTACAGATGTTTTCTCCCATTCAGTGGGTTGCCTTTTTACCCTTTTGATAGTCTTTTGATGCCCCAAATTTTTAATTTTGATGTAGTCAAATTTGTTGGTTTTTTTCTTTTGTTGCCTGTGCCTTTGGTATCATCTCTAGGAAATTATTGCCAGTCCAATGTCATGAAACTTTTTCTGTGTTTTCTTCCAAGAGTTTTATAGTTTTAGCTTTCATGTTTAGGTCTTTGATCCATTTTGATTTAATTTTTGTATATGGTATTTTGTATATGATATTTTGTATATGGTTTCAGGTAAGGGTCCAACTTTATTCTTTTGCATGTAGATTTCTAGTTTTCCCAACACCATTTGTTGAAAAGACTGTCCTGGGCCCCCTTAAATGATTTTGGCACCATACAAAATCATTTAACCGTATGTGTCAAAAATCATTCAACCATATGTGTGTTGATCTGTTATTTGGTCTCTCTGTTGTATTCCCTTGGTCTATATATTTGTCCTTTTGCCAATACCACACTGTGTTGTTACAGTAGCTTTATTGTAAGTTTTAAAATCAGGAGCTAAGAGTCCTCCAAATTTGTTCTTTTTTTAAAGATTGTTTAGGTGATTCTGGGTCCCTTGAGATTACATATGAATTTTAGTATGGATTTTTTATTTCTGCAAAAAACACTGGGATTTTGATAGGGATTGCGTTTTATCTATAGATCACTTTGGGTAGTAGTGATATCCTAATATTAAATCATCCAACCAAGGACACAGGATGTCTTTCCATTTATTTGTGTCTCTAATTTCTTTTAGCAATGTTTATAGCTTTCAGTGTACAAGTCTTTCACTTCCTTGTTTAGGTTAGTTGTTTTTAATGCTATCATAAATTGAATTGTTTTTTAAGTTTCCTTTTCCAATTGTCCATTGCTGGTATATAAAAATACAACTGATTTTTGTGGAGTGATTTTGTACCCTGCAACTTTGCTGAATTTGTTTTATTAGTTCTAACGGGGTTTTCATGTGTGGAATCTTTAGTGTTTTAGACTCTATTTTTTATTCTCTGTAATGGAAGGGCCTCCTGAAGTCCTAGATTGCTGTGAGAGTAATGTTTCTTTTCTGCCTAGAATGCTTGATGTTAATCTGTTCAATATAACAGAAAAGTTTATTTGTGTGTGAGAGAGCAATGGATTAAGATAGTGGGGCAGGAAATGAAGGGATGATTTATTCACCCAGACTCAGATAGTGAATAAATATTGACTAGCCATGGAAGGAGAGCAGGGGGTGCAGAATCTTGAGGCTGTACATATGGTATATAAATGAAAGAATGAAAGGACGAGATATAGGAAATGCTTCATCAGATTTTATCTTGCTACTAGGAAAATATTCCAATGGCCTGTGCTTCCTTTTTCCATGGGCCAAAGTCACATGTGGTTTCCTCTCTCTGTGCTGCCCTTTCATTCACTAAAGTAGCCTCTCACTCTTGAAGTGTCAGCCTTGACAATTCTTGACTCAAAATTTAATAGCTCACCTGGTACATATTTTTAACACACCTCTGCTTCTCCGCAGTACATACCATAGTTTAATTAATTATTCATGTTAGTAGCTAATGTTTTTCTACCCTGCTATGTTGTAGGATCTGTACGGCAGGGATTGTTCAAGTTCTGTTTGCTTACCTAACTGAATGATCAACTATTATACATTTTCATTTCAATTTTTCTTTTATGAGATTTTGCTCTGATAGACCATCTGGTTGAAGGAAATCAGTCTCAAATACAGTATATTTTAAGTATATGTGATGGTATGTTTTCAATGTGAGCATTTATAAAGACTTTCTTTGAAACAGCAATAGTTAAGATTTTGCATATAATATTAATTTTCTTTACTTAAATTTCTAGATGCTATTAAGATATTGATATTAAGACCCAATATTTGATTTATGATTGATTATAGTTGTACATGTGTAATTTTTATTTTCCTTCTATTAGAAACTAACGGCAAATCCCAGAAATCCAAACTTGTATCATGTATTAAGTGTGCTCTGGCAAGTAGGTTGTGAGATTAAGCTCCTGCATGTGGTAAGTATAATCCTTCTAAATTTCGAGGGAGTAAATGGAGATAGTTTATTAATTTTAATAATAATTTAATTATTTAATAATTAATTTTTATTATATTATTGTTATTTTAATATATTATTTATATATTTTTATATATTATTTTAATATATTATTATTAATTATTAATTTTATTATTTTTCCCAACTGTTAGAGGTAATAGGGCAAGATAACATCATGGTGATGTTTTATGTCACAAATATTTATATTATTCTCTTGTTATAAAAATAATATATGCTGGGCCGGCCCATGGCTCACTTGGGAGAGTGCGGTGCTGATAACACCAAGGCCACGGGTTTGGATCCTATATAGGGATGGCCGGTTAGCTCACTTGGGAGAGCGTGGTGCTGACAACACCAAGTCAAGGGTTGGGATCCCCTTACCGGTCATCTTTTAAAAAAAAAGGCATTTTCACATTGTAAAAATATGAAACTTTAAAAAAAAAGGCAAAAAGAAAGAAAATAATTTTTTTTAAAAAACCACCACTACAGTTCTACCACCCAGGTGTCATTATTGACATTAGTGGTGGATTTTCAGTCTTTTATTTTTCCTGTGTTTTTCTTTTTCTTTATATAGTGAAGATTATGTTGTTGTGTATCTTGTTTTTTTCACCTAATGCCTGACGTTAATTGTAAGCTTTTTCCTTTGTCACTGAACATTTTTCTCAAGTTTTTATGGCTACTTAATTGTTCATTATAGAGCATTTCCCTTTTTAGTTTATTTCCTTATGGAAGAACAGGTTTGTCTAATAGAAATATAATGTCAGCCATATATATAATTTAATATTTTTTAGAAATTATAAACCATATTATAAAGTGGAAAAAAGAAGCAGGTAAAATTAATATTATATTTTATTTACCCTGTCAATTTGATATACTGTCATTTCAGTGTATAATCAGTATTTTAAAATTAGTTATTACATAATTTACATTTTTTGTTTGTACTAAGTCTTTGAAGTACAATGTGTATTATACACTTCTAGCGCATCCCAGTTCAGACTAAACATATTTCAAATGTTCAATAGCCATATGTGGCTAGCAGCTACTGTATTTGATAACAGAGAGCTAGAGTATAAGAAAAAAATGATAAATACTATTTTTTGTATACCATAATTTGCTCATTCTCTTATTTATTGTAGTAGACTGAAGTATGTATCAAGTAGTTTTTATAGAATATTAGTTATATATTTTATGAGCCCCTGTTCTTCCAAGGATGTATGTGTTTGATTTTTAAATTTTCGCTATGTGTGTCTCCATGTGTGCACTTCATAGCTCTTGTCTACATTGAGCCTTTCAGTCTGCATATTTAGTTGCTTTTTTAGCTCTGGAATGTTATCTCATTTGATTTTAGCTTTTGTTCCAATTCTTT
Source organism: Galeopterus variegatus (assembly GCF_000696425.1). Taxonomy (NCBI): domain Eukaryota; kingdom Metazoa; phylum Chordata; class Mammalia; order Dermoptera; family Cynocephalidae; genus Galeopterus; species Galeopterus variegatus. The sequence goes on along the minus strand of NW_007729780.1, from coordinate 37,766 downwards.
TCTTTTTTTTCCCAAAAACATTTGTGGTTCTTTGGTTGGATCTTTGGTCCTTGTTTTTTGTATCTATCATGCTGTCATCGTTTTTCTGTTGTATTCCCAGAATCTTTTCACACTTCGAGAGCAGGATGCTTGCTGTCTGCACTGGATATTGTAAACCTGCTATTATAGTTCTTGGTTCCTCTAAAGTCCTTCCTTACCTCACTGATCTGGTCTCATTCTGTTGCTTTCATCTCTGCCTCTTCTGTGCTCATGGCTTTTAGCTAGTTTCTTCGTAGGGGCCTCCTGAGGACTTTAGTTTTCAGAATAATGTTTCCTTCTTCTTTTTAATTAGTATTGGTTTTCAAAGGTCCTGTGTTCAGTTTTGGGATTTATTAACCTCCAGAAAGGAGAGGTCTTTCTGGACCCAACTTTTTTTTTAGCATTTGCTCTCCATACTGTAGGGTAGGTTGTTAAGATCACTTCCCAGAGTCCTCTGCTGTGGCTTTCGAAGGTGAAAGTGCAGTCTCCTCTGCCCCCGCCGCCATACCCTAAACTGCTGGGCTAGACTAAGCATGTGGGAAACTGCAGCTGCCTCTGCTTTGCTCTCTAGTTAGAGTGCCATTCCTAGAACTGCTCAGGAATTTCACAGATGGGCAACAATTGGATTTTTCACTCCACTCCTATTGCCTCTGTAGTTAATAATATTGAATAATAAATTACCATTTTTTTTTTCGTTTTTGTCTTTTTCCGTGTCCGGCAACGGATTGCAACCCTCAGTGTAGCCCCCGTACCGGACCGGGACCGGCAACGGGATCGCAACCCTCGGTGTTGCTCCCGCGCCTCACTCAGCCAGTGAGCGGGAACCGGTCTGTATGTGGGATCCAAACCCTCGGCAGGAGTGCCGCGCTTCCCAAGCGGTGCACTGTAGCAGTGCGCCACCGGGCCGGCCTAAATTACCATTTTTGATGGTAGCCTTTCAAACCTTATTGTTTTAGTCTTTTGCCATACCTATAGGCTTTTTCACTAAGGTATGGCAAAAAAAAAATCCCCAGTGGTGATCTGATAGCTCACAAACTGCTGATTCTGACTAATATGGAAATGTTGGCTGGTAAAAATTATAACATATGCATTTATTTGCATAATTATATTAAGAGTAACTTCTTTATCTAAGTAAGTAAGAGATAGAGTTATTGATATCAGTGTAGACCTTTGATCCTTCTACTCTATCTAAAAAAAATTGAGGAGGGAGATTTGTATTATTCAACTATCGTGTTGTTTTTCTTATACCTACTTAGACTGTGGCCTGGATTTAATTCATTCTCTTGTTTAGGCAAGATTTTTTTTTAAAGCGGTAATAATGTGGAGTGCTTTGACCAAAGAGAAATTTTTTAAAATGTTGTTTTGTTTTTGTTTTTCTTCCCTCAAGGAGCCTTGGTCATCATTTGACATATACACTCAAAATGGGCAACTGGAAAAGCCAAAGCGTAGGGTAAGAATAAATGAATACCTTCCCGTCTTTTTTCCTAAATGGAACATCCTTTATTTTCTTTAAGATTATCTGGTATTCTGCATTTAATATTTAAATTTTAAAATAAAATAACTGGAATATAATAAGATATAATAAAATGTATTACTTTTAGTTAAATTACAAGATATAATAAAATGTATCTCATCACTTCTAATTAAAATATTTTGCGAGAGAATTGTATTTAAAAACTATTCAACAGAGAATGCTAGCATAGTAATAGGCTTAAACAGAGAATCTGACTTCTCTTTTTATCTCTTGAAATGCAGGTACATCTCCAATTTGGAAGATATAATCATTTTAGTCATCTAATTTGATAAACAAAAAAATTATATCTTATTAATCATCACAAATTTGTGATATTGCTATTATATGATTGAACGCACCAAGGTGCATCTTGGTTCTTACCAGGAGTTAGGGCTTTTATATTTGTTTTTTGTGTGGTTCCCCCCCCCTTTCTAAAGAACCAAAGTGATGATATTATAAAGTGGTCCTCCATTTAGTTTATCTCAGGGCTACTTGTAAATTTCTAATACAGTAGCAAAAGTTACAAAAAAAATTTTTGGACCCATTTCAGAAGTTCCACCTTGGAATTAAATGTTAACGATGGCCTAATCCTGACATATCACCTCAGTCTAAAGGTCCCACTTACTTACTACCCTTTTTTTTTTTTGTTACTCATCCCACTAATGGAAAATTATCAATTTAGAAGTGGTCTGATTTTATGGGGGTAGGCTGGTCTGTGGCTCACTTGGGAGAGTGTGGTGCTGATAACACCAAGGCCACGGGTTCAGATCCCCTTACTGGTCATCTTTTTTTAAAAAAAAGAAGAAATGGTCTGATTTTAGAGTGATCAGTCATCATTGTGATTTTAGTTCTCTTTCACTGTTCATAAAGCGTAACTTGTGTAGTCTCAGAAATAGAGTTGAAATAATACATTTTGGCTTGATAACATTAGGGAATTATCCAGATGTCCCCAAAATGAACAATTCTGTGTATAAGACACTTCCTCATTTTTTCAGTGAGAAGATCAAAAGCTAAAATAGTTCTGTAGCCAACTTAAAAATATAAACTTTTAGGGATGATGATGAAATAATCAAATGTTTTTTATGAGAAAATTTTACACATTTCACGTGTCTTTGATATTACTGTGTTCATAATTGCTATAGAAGCACTTCAAGATGGTTAACAATTTTTTAGAGCACATCATCTTCATTTTTATCCAAATTGTTTGAGATTTTCCACTTTTATGAAATTATGAGATTTTTCCATTTTTAAAATATCCAACTAAAAATATCCAATTTTAATTATAATTAAAAAATTAGGGTCTGGTGGTGGTGTGCCTCAAATATAGCAGGGACTTATTACATTTTAATGTCACGTTCAGGATTTGATTTCATCTTACATACAAGTTAATAAGCTGTTAGTTTTTCTTGGATGCTAGCCAAAGACACAGACTCCTGGATCAGAGATAGGACTTCATTTGCCCCCCGTCCCAAGGAGTGATGTGTTATGGCTCAGTTGGATGTCATACACGCAGTAGGTTTGCATTACAGCTAAGGAACACAGAGCCGGAGGAATGTACCTTTTTCATAGCAAGCATTGAGCAAGCCTGTTTTTTGTCCTGGAGAGAGACATTCCCTTGTCTCTGAAGATTGCTCAGTGCAAACAACTCAGAAATGGCCCAGGTAAGGAGTGGTTAGGGCTTTGCATTCTTGGCATGCTCATCAAGAAAATGCAGACACTCAGGGTCTGTAGTGATTGCATCTTCCAACAGGTAGCCTGAAGGAATAAGGGAATGTTAACCTGCTCTGGAAGTGTTTTATGACTAATACAATTTATTTTTCCTTCTGTTCAGCAATCAGAACGAATACAACAAAACCTGTATTTTATTCGAATGGTTCCTCGTAGAACTTTATTTACAGAAAACTTATCACCTATTAACTACAATGTATTTTTTCACATGGTAAAGCACTGTTTTGGGAAGCGCAACGCGAGGCTAGTAGACCATTTACAGTAAGTAAAAAGAATAAAAGCAAGTACAAAAGTAGCAATTTAGTGCAAGAATTATTCTTTCATGTTAGAGTCTGTTTTTCATATCTTGACCAACAGAGTAAGGTACCATGTTTTCACCCATATATTTCTTCAAATTACTTCCTTCTCCCTGGTGTACATTTTGAGAAAAATGTAATTATATTTTTCATATAATCTACTGAGTTCCTTCATTTTCTTTCTTTGAAAACAAACAACCAGTGATGTCTGTAAGCTGTTTTATCTTTGTCAGAATTTAGGCCTGGGTTTAACCTACCAGAAGCACTAGCTGTTCACAGCCAGCTGGGGTGGAGAAAGTCAGCATTGCAGGTGGCGCACCCATCGTCTGCCTGTTGTCATTGTCTGTCTGCTGTGCTTCTGTTTCCTAACCAAAGTAGGATGGATCATTATACCACCCTGGTCCTCTTGCCCTGGACCAAATTTTATGTTTCTACCCAAAGCTTTATAAAAATTATAGCTGTTACTTCCAACTTTGTATCTATATAAGCATAATATTTATGTAGGGCTGATGTGTACATTTGTGTAAGTTGTGCATTACATCATGTAATCAGCAGCCCATAGTCATTCAAAGTATTGTCAGAGGGTGGACAAAATGTTAAAATAATTATTTTAATTAATTTGATCATCATTTAATATGTATAACTCTGAATGAGCTGTTGGCTGGACAATATTTATATAAAAATAAATCTTAAAGGTGGCAATAGACCAGCAAAGTTAGTCTAATATTTTTCATCTTGCTGTCTGTTGTGGTAGCAATTTTGAATGAAAATACAAAGAAAATAGGAAAATAAGGAATAAATATGGTATCCTGTGATGCAACATGTTAAAAATTCCCTTGGAGATCTCTGGTGATTGAAAACATGTGACTAAGATTCTATTTATTATCAAAATATATTGGGAATGTCTTCCGTCAGAATATTTTATTACAGTTTACTTATTATTGTCAGAGACTTATTGATGGCTTCTTGCTAATATATAAGGAGATTTGCTGTCTGATAATTTATTCACCAGTGATTATTATGCAAAAATGTGAAAAATGATTCCCTGTTTAAAAACTGCCAAATAGCAGCTTCTGCTATTTGTACTTATTGACTTACTTGAACTGAAATAGAGTTAAGAATATTTTGCAGAGAGTAAAAGAATGAAGCAGATAGGCAGAAGAATTTTTTTAAGGATGATGATTAAACTAGAATTTTGTTTGAGAATTGGTTAGGATATGTTAAGGGCTAAATCTGTTTTCCTTACAGGTTAGCCAGGAAACTTTAGGAATAAACATAATTAAACATATTATGTGCAAACTCTTAAACCAAATACAATTATATGTAATGTTAGGCATTTTAAATTGGACTTAGAAGCCATGTCTGTAATATTAATTGACAGTCGTTATGAAAAAGTATTAAGCATATTTGTATTCTCTTTTGCAGTTCATTGAGTCCAGTTGATACAGAGGATATACTGATGCAAACAAAGAAAAAAGAAAAAGTGAAAATAACTAATATGTATCCTCGTGACTTTAGGCGCCTTTTTGAAATTATAGAGTGTTCCAAAGATTATACCTGCAAATGGCTATATGATGACAGCATGGAAGATGTAGGGAGGTAGACTGTTAGGACATTAGCTGGAGCAGTTTATTTATTTGGAAATTGACACAAATGTAAAGGAAGTAAGTCTGAATAGCTCACATCCTTTCAACAGAAGGTAACTGTTCTTGTTTTGCACAGACTAGGCAGATCATTTCTTCTGAAGGTGATACCATTGGTATGTTGGATAAAACAGTGGCTGCTATTTTATTCACAACTAAATAAAATGAAACCATCAGTTAATAATGAATTTGATCAGATTGAATCTTTTTGTTTTAAATTCCTATCTACTGCATTCTGGTAGTTATATGGTATTACAAGTTGGAATTTAGTTTACTTTAAAAAATCCTTTTGGCGAACTATCAGCTTAAATATTCCACTTTTTTTTTTTTTTCCTTTTTGTCTTTTTTTTTGTGACCGGCAACGGATCGCAACCCTCAGTGTCGCGCCTGTACCGGACCGGCAACAGGATCGCAACCCTCGATGTTGTGCCCACACCTCGCTCAGCCAGTGAGCGGGAACCGGTCTGTATGTGGGATCCGAACGCCGGTGTGTATGTGGGATCCGAACCCTCGGCGGGAGCGCTGCCACACTTCCCAAGCGGCGCACTGTAGCAGTGCGCCACCGGGCCGGCCCTTTTTTTTTGTTTTTTTTGTTTTTTTTTTGGTATTGTCTTTTAATTACATTTTCCATGAACTTTTTGAAGTACTCATACCTCCCATACCCCTGCTATGACTCAGGCACGGTTCTAAGCCCCTCACTTACATGAACTTGCTAGTTTATTCCACATGTCAGCCCTAGGAGAGATGCTATTATTAGCTCCATTTTATAGATGAGGAAATGAGACTCAGAGGGGTTAAAGTAACTTGTCCAAGGTCACACTGCCAGAATTCGTAGCATTTTATTTTTACTTATATATATATATATATATATTTTAAAAGATCCTCTCATACATTTTTATTTAGTTTTTTTTTTTTTTTGGTGGTTGGCTGGTGCAGGAATCCGAATCCTCTCTCATACATTTTTTTTTTTTAGGTGACTGGCTGGTATGGGGATTCGAACCCTTGACCTTGGTGTTATAACACCACACTCTAACCAATTAAGCTAACCAGCCAGCCTCTAGTAGCATTTTGTGAAAGGCCCTATAGGTCATGGTGAGGGGCTTTGGCTTGGACTTCATCTTGAAGGCCAGTTGTTCTCAGCTATTGGCTTTTTATCCTTTTCTTGGGGGTCACAGGTCCATTTAATGACTTGATAAAAGTTGTAGACATTCCCAGGAAAATGGGAACATGAACATGCATCTGATGCACAATTTCAGAGGGCTCCTGGATCCTCTGGAGACCTATAGATCCCTGGAGAAGGACCACCAATGTGAGGCATCAGGAGTCACCCAGAGGCTTCCAGATGGGGAGTGACTTGGTGAGGTTTGCATTAAAAAGAAGACTCTGTCTTCTGTGAGGAGTGGGGATTGGAGAGTGAAGATACAGGGCCTGAGACCTGTCACAAGGTTTGTAGCAACAGGTCAGAAAAAAAAAAGTGTAGTCCAGAAGGAAGGTGGCAGCCAAAATGGAGTGTCTCTGAACCTCAGTTTCTTCATCTGTAAAATGGGAGGGTTGTGAGGATTATATGAAGTAATGCATATATATGAAGTGTGTATATGAAATAACACATATAACAAAGTCTTGCCATGTAGTAAGCACCCAATAATTGTCAACTATTATTAATGTGGCCAGCTTACTAAATTGTGCAGCTAGTATTTGACTCCAGGTCCATCTCAATCCATGGTTAACCATGGTGAAATAATGAGGTTAGATTGATCAGGAGTCTCTTCCTCCTGCTCCTCTTCCTTCTCCTTCTATTGTCCTTATGTCCTGGCTTCCTCTCTCCTGCCTAAACAGAGCCCACGAGATAGAAGGGAACAGGAAGAGATTAGCTGCTGGAGTCCTGACAAGATTCTTCCTTTTCTCCAGATCACTGAGACCCAGAAGCTGGGCCTGGCTCTGGCCCTAGAGCCCAACACCACCTTCCTGAGGAAGTCTCTGCAGGCTGCCCTGAGACATCTGGCTCCCTGATCATCTACCAGGAGACCACCCAACTGGAAATCCATCACCAGCTTCCTGAAGGACATTTCTATTGTCACCATCTTGCCCTGACCCCTTGCCTGGGAGTAAAGACTGAGCCTGACCATCCCAGGGACCAATTGCCTCCCTGCGCCAGGCTGCAGAGAGGCCATCTTGGCCTCCCAGCCAGCGGGGGGCTCCTGGGCTAAGAGGACTGAATGAGCTATATTTTCACGGGCTGAAATAATTTATCCGTGGTATTTAATAAAGAGTAGGAAGTTCAATAATGTGTTATTAGAAGCAGTGCCTGCCTTCCCATTAACACTGGGTATTAACCCCCTCCCCTCCACTCCCTCCTCAGTGACAAGGGGCATCTTTTTTCTGGTGAGGGGAAGGTTGTAGAATGTTAGTACTGAAGTTCATTCAGTCACATTCTGTGGGCTGGATCATGTGTGATACCGCCCACCACAGGCCTATCAGAGCTGCCTATTGTGTAGGCGAGGCATGCAGCAACCACTGAGCAGGGGGTAGGTGGAAATGGGGGGCTTAGGTGGGAGTGGCTCAGTCTGGAGTTGCAGCATGGTTTTGGGTGGATGACATTTGAGGAAGGTTCTGAAGGGTTGCTGGGGTTACTGTGGGCTGAGAAGAGGATTTAATCCATTGGGCAGAGGAAGGGGCAGAAAAGACACCTTATGGGTGTGCAGTACATCTTTGTATTCCTATAGCACCTAGCTGTCTGCCTTGTCCATAGTAAACACTTAACACAGATGTTACCGAATCAACTATCAAGTGAAATTTCACTACAGTACCTTCCCAACTCTTCCCCACCTCAGGCGTTGTGGCGACAGGAACAGAATTTTCTTGACACTTCTCTTACCACAACTTCCTCGAAGCCTCGAGTCCCCCTTAGAGCGAGATGATGAGGGAGAGAGGTCAGGTCTAGCCATAAAGCCTGCTTTTAAGAACAAGCTGGTGCGAAGGGCAGGAGGAAATGAGTTTTGAAGGACTAGCATGTTAGAATCACACGTTGTCAGCGGCCGTCACAGTGCTGTACCCAGCACGTGTGCCTATTGAAGCTCGAGCCCTGGATCCAGCCGCTTCCCTAAGGGCCCGGCAGAAGCCGGCACGAATGGGGATATTCGCGGGGTGTCGCGGGGTGCCCTGGATTGCGGCAACTCCGGCGGGTCCTCGCGCACTTCTAGCAGTGCAATGCACTGCAGCGCCCTCCAGCGGCTGCTGACGGCGCCGATCCTCGGGCCGAGTCACCCAACCAACCACACTCCGGGGGAACATAGGAACAAGACCTTTCTCGCGAGAGCAGGGCCACTATTTGAGCGCATGCGCGTATCTGGATAGTCTCTTTTCCGGTTACCGCGGCGCGAGGTACGATGAGGTGAGGTTTAAGGTGCTATCCTCGTCCATCCGTGTCTACAGGTGCCCCGCCGGGGATGGGGAACTTACAGACTAGGTCTGGGGTCCTTGCGCCGGCTTCGCTGCGGGGCCTTTCTTGCCGCGGGTCAGCCTGCGGGTCTCGTTTTCCGCCTGGTCCGGTTCCCAGGAGCGTTCCTCCTCCCTGGGGCTTGGGTCAGTTCCCGAATGCTCGGTGGAACCGTCGTGGGTCCTCCGCCCGTCCCGAAGCCTGGAAACTCGTAGGCCTCGGAGGCTCTTGAGCACGCCGCAGAGGGTGCTGGCCCCGCCGCGGCCCGGCCCTGAGCGCGCTCTTCGCTTCTCTCCCGCAGTAGCAAAGTCTCTCGCGACACCCTGTACGAGGCGGTGCGGGAAGTCCTGCACGGGAACCAGCGCAAGCGCCGGAAGTAAGCGCGGGGTCGCGGGGAGCGCAGGGCCCCGCGGGGTTGGGAAGGCTGGCTGCTGGCTAACTTCGTTACTTTCTCTAAGGTTTCTGGAAACGGTGGAGCTGCAGATCAGCTTGAAGAACTATGACCCTCAGAAGGACAAACGCTTCTCGGGCACCGTCAGGTTGGCATCGTTCTGACCCCACCCAGACCTCAGCGCCCCCGTGCCTGTCCTCCCTTTCCGGCTCTTGCTGGGCCCGAGGCAGGCGCGTGCCGCACTGACGTGCCAGGGTAGTTCAGACCCGCTGCTCCGGGCAGGTGTGGCTGGACGGACCTCCACCCTGGGTCTTAAAACATGAGGGGAGGCGTGGGGAGGCCTTGGCCGAGCCCGCCGGCAAGTCTGAGAAGCCAGACTAGCTGTTGGTGAATGTGGACACTCTGGGTAAGGTTCAGTGGCTGCAGTGATCCCAGACACTTTCAACTGCCCTTGGGACCCAGGGCCGGGCATGACCTGTTCTGTCCCTCAAAACGCAGGCTTAAATCTACTCCCCGCCCCAAGTTCTCTGTGTGTGTTCTGGGGGACCAGCAGCACTGTGATGAGGCCAAGGCTGTGGATATCCCCCACATGGACATTGAGGCGCTGAAAAAACTCAACAAGAATAAGAAGCTGGTCAAGAAGTTGGGTGAGTGTGGCTGGTGTGGTTTTGTGTTTGAGATGGGTGTGGGGGTATACAGTTGTGTATTTGGGAGTGGTGCAAGAGTGGTTTTCTGCTGTTTGGATTTTTAAATGAAATGGAGGTAGAATCCTGAAGGTGAGAGTCTGCTGTTGGTTGGCTGGCCTGAGTGGTATTTTTTATGGCTTATTTTTTGCATTTCCCCTGAGGGTTATATGTTATAAGAGGAAGGCCAGGCCTAGGTTCCATCTAAACAGGTGAGATTCTGTTAAATTGATTATTCAGATGCTGGTGAGTTGTGAATTGGAATTTGTTTCCCAAGTTCCAGTTTGAGTATTCCTTTTTGATCTTTGCCTTGTGTGGTCTAGGCAGTGGTATCAAACCATTTTACGTATAGGAAACCTGTCACAAATTTCACATGCCTAAGACATAGAGCTAGGAGGTGAGAAGGCAGAATTTGAGCCCAGGTGGTCTTGACCAGAGCACCCATTGTACTATTTGTTGCACTGCACTATGGATTGTGGGGTTAGCCTGCTCTTTTGATACTGGGTTTCAGAACCAGTAAAAGTCCAGAAGATAGAGCTACTTGGTAGAAACTACATGGGCATCCAGAAGGGTTAGAAAGACTTGATACCAACAGAGGGTCCTGCTGGAGGTCTGCCTCAGTGGCCAGGTCCTAAACATCTAATGGCTTCCTCTTTACCAGCCAAGAAGTATGATGCGTTTTTGGCCTCAGAGTCTCTGATCAAACAGATCCCACGAATCTTGGGCCCAGGCCTAAATAAGGCTGGCAAGTTCCCTTCCCTGCTGACACACAATGAAAACATGGTGGCCAAAGTAGATGAGGTGAAATCCACAATCAAGTTCCAGATGAAGAAGGTAAGGTGGTTTGGTGGGTTACCATGGGTGGGGGTGTGGGCAGGAACCAAATTTTACTCAGTCTCTAATCTAAACATGGGTACCAGTAGGAACCTGGGTTCCTATTTCTGTGGATACCTAAATGATACTGACAGTAAAGGGCACTGAGCCAGGATCAAAGCTTTTCAAATAACCTTTGTCTTACTTGGCCTGTGTACAAACACCACTCGTTAGGTCACACTGGAGGAGGAGGATAGGCCATCTGTCATCCCTCCACCAACTTGACTTGACCCTTTTTACACCTCCCCCCAGGTGTTATGTCTGGCTGTTGCTGTTGGCCATGTGAAGATGACAGATGATGAGCTTGTATACAACATCCACCTAGCTGTCAATTTCCTGGTGTCATTGCTCAAGAAGAATTGGCAGAATGTCCGGGCTTTATACATCAAGAGCACAATGGGCAAACCCCAGCGCCTGTATTAAGGCACATCCTAATAAATTCTAGTGCTGCCATCCCCTCTGTCTTCCTATGATTGGAGGTGGTGGGGTGTTTTGTGAGCTGACAGTTGTATCCCTTGGCATTGCTGATAGTTTCTTTGACCTTGGGGATGAGTACCACAAACAAGGCATTATCCTTTTCTACAAAATCACGTATTCTTTTTTTTTTTTTTCCTTTTTGTCTTTTTTCGTGACCGGCAACGGATCGCAACCCTCAGTGTCGCGCCCGTACCGGACCGGGACCGGCCACGGGGCCGCAACCCTCGGTCGTGCTCCCCCCCCAACCCCCGCCC
>NW_007729780.1:23315-25623 GCF_000696425.1 Galeopterus variegatus | reverse complement strand
CAACCCTCGGTGTTGCTACCACCCCAAGCTCAGCCAGTGAGCGGCCGGTCTGTATGTGGGATCCGAACCCTTGGCAGGAGCGCCGCCACAGTTCCCAAGCGGCGCGCTGTAGCAGTGCGCCACCGGGCCGGCCCAAAATCACGTATTCTTATTCATGTTCTCTTTTAAATACTTAATAGTACATGAAGGTAGGGTAGCTGAACAGGATTGAAGCTTTTCAGGTAACCCCAAGGGGCAAAGCTAGGACTCTAAGCTGTTCTTTTCCTTCTGTCTAATAACAGAATGAGAGAGAGGATTCACAGCCTTTGGCAGCTTTCTTAACCTATGACCTGAAGCTGCTTCTCTGTGTAGTAAGGGTTCTCATGTAGATTTTTGGGCCCTAAATTTTGATAATCCTAAATTGAGCATTGGGAGTCCTTGTTTACTGGAATCGCAAGGAAAGGACATAAAATGGGGATTGGGGCTGGCTGGGTAGAGCATAGTGCTGATAAGACCAAGATCAAGGGTTCTGGTCCCTGTACCAGCCAGTTGTCAAAAAATTGGGAGATAGGTTCCCAGATGCTTTTGACAGGAAAGGTCCACACTTAGAAATCAGTCTAGGAGGCTGGCTGCTTTGCTCAGCCAGTGCGTGGTGCTGATAACACCAAGGTCCAGGGTTCAATCCCCATACTGGCCAGTAGGAAAATGAGGATTTTAGTCTATTTCTGAGTTGCCTGACCCCAAGTTGGATATGTTTAGGGTCAGTAATTAAGTAAATGTTTAGGGAAATACAACAGCTCACAAAATTCAAATTAATGGGCCCTGTTGGTATTTTCTAGGGAAACCAGCAATGTGTGGAGTCAGGGTATGGAAACTTCCAGGCCCTGCTCCAGACAGGCTCAACCCCTCTCTGGCCACCTGAGGCATTTCCCTGTTGAAGTTCTTGCCTCTAGCACCTAGTACTGGAAAGGTGGCTTTTGGAGTGGTGGGAAATAACTGATTTAACCTTTGACTCGAATCTGTTTTCACTTTGGTAATAGAGGAGCCAGTTCTTGCTTCGTTAATAGAGCAAAAGGGTTAATCCAAAGCATAAAATTGGTGCTTCAAAATGCCACACTTCTCAAAATAGGTTTTATGTCCTTGAACTGTAAAGAACACAGGTTTTTGNAAATGCCACACTTCTCAAAATAGGTTTTATGTCCTTGAACTGTAAAGAACACAGGTTTTTGCCCAAGACCTTGAGCAGTTTAGGCCGTTGTAACTTAACTCTCAGGTAAGATGGCTACAATCTAAAAGGGATGATAAATAAAAAATAAAGGGGATGGGGCAGTGAATTTCGTTCTAAAGGTAATAGGCCCGGCCAGCTTCTTATTTATTGACACTGTATTAGAATGCAGCCAGTACTTAGGCTTGTTAAACAATGTTCCCTATAAGGCAAGGAAGGAAAAATTAGTTGGAGCCAATTTTACTGGAAATGGGGAAAAAAATATATGCATAGTAAAAACACTTGAAAGCTTGCATACTAAAATGTTAACCAAGATTAACTCTGGGAGTTAGAATTAGGTCATTTTTAGCTGCTTTGGGCTTTTTTGTATTTTATAAACATTTAGGATCTTTGCAGCCAGGAAGAAAACAGCAATGCTTAAGGCAAAAAGCAGTTACCTTAAGTCCGTTTACTCATGGTGCTTCAAGCACCCAATAGATGTTAATCTAGAGGAGAAACTAGATATGATATCCACCCTGGTGGGTCCCCCATAAATGAATTTGGCACCAGGCATACTCCCATCCAGCAAGTGACAGCTGGGGTCCCTTTAATGCAGTGGACTAACAAAAGGCCACCTAGTGTACCATGCGCATGGACTTGGAGTCAGACCAGGTTTGAATCCCGGTGTTGATGATAACTGGTTGAGTGAGGAGTGGATTTAAACTGTTGACACATCTGTAAACTGGGAGGCTGGACCAGAATCATCTAGAAGACTCAAATTGTAGCACAGGATTGCCAGATTGAGTAAAAATACAGGATGCCCAAATTTGAATTACAGATAAAATTTTTTACTATTGTATGGGACTTGTTTATCTGAAATCCTAATTTAACTGGGTGTCCCATATTTTATTTACCCCCCCCCTCTTTTTTTACCTGTAAGTGGGGATTGCAACCCTCAGCACCGTGTGGTCTGCACCACGCTCACCCAGTGAGCGCACCGGCCATCCCTATATAGGATCCAAACCCGCAGCCTCGGCATTACCAGTGCCGCACTCTCCCGAGCCAGCCACGGGGTCAGTCCTCATGTAACCTTTTTCTTAGAGTTTTATCTCATTCAGTATGCCA
>NW_007729780.1:0-22755 GCF_000696425.1 Galeopterus variegatus | reverse complement strand
CCCCCCCCCCCCTCTTTTTTTACCTGTAAGTGGGGATTGCAACCCTCAGCACCGTGTGGTCTGCACCACGCTCACCCAGTGAGCGCACTGGCCATCCCTATATAGGATCCAAACCCGCGGCCTCAGCATTACCAGTGCCGCACTCTCCCGAGTGTAAGTGGGGATTGCAACCCTCAGCACCGTGTGGTCTGCACCACGCTCACCCAGTGAGCGCACCGGCCATCCCTATATAGGATCCAAACCCGCAGCCTCGGCATTACCAGTGCCGCACTCTCCCGAGCCAGCCACGGGGTCAGTCCTCATGTAACCTTTTTCTTAGAGTTTTATCTCATTCAGTATGCCACGGGGCAAATGCTCAGTCTCATCTCGTGATTAGTTAGTCCAGTTGATTCACCCATATTTAACTGCAGATGAAAAAGGCTGATGACTTCCTTGGGAAAATGGCCACTGAAGATCGGTCCCTGCTATGTGAGCAGGAGGTGGCTCAGAGGGCAGAGTGGGGCTTTCCCAGGCAGACTCAGGCAGGTTGGAATCTTGTTTTCCCCGCTCAGCAGCCATCACCTGGGAGAGCACTCACCCTCCTTGAGGCTCTTCATGTAAAACAGGGACAATGATAAATAGTAGCTGCGGGGCCTCTGTCTGTGAACACGGTGCTGGTTTAGCAGGGGGCCCTGGAGCTCCCATCTGAGTCGTGTGATCTTGGGCAGGTCACTTCATTTAGGTGAGCTCAGGGCAACACTGGGCACATTCAAGTGCTCAACTTGTGGCAGGAGAGGGTGGGAGAAATGTTAGGAGAAAGCAAAGCTTTCAAGGGGCTCATGAATCACCTATGTGGGTGCTTCAAGAAGTTTGTGGAAAAACAGGATTAAAAGATAATACAAATCTTTCCATGAACTTTTTGAAGTACTCTCATATTTTGAGTACGGTAGGGAAGGCTTGGGGCCTCCATCAGACACGGGGGCAAAGGTGTGACAAACAGGACCTAGGAGAGCATGCAATGAAGCTGTTCCAACCCAAAGGTCTGGCAGACAACCGGTCACAAAACTGACCCACAAATAACTTTAATTTTTGTTTTGTTTTTTTGAGCAGGAGCCAGGCCTTAAGGGCCCCTGCCCCAGCCCCGAGCCGCATTTATGATATAGCCTACCACAGCTGAATTTAAAAAATACACAAAAAAATATATATATAATATACATTATAAAACCTAGGTGGGGTTTGGAGGTGGCCTGAGCAGTATGCAAACTGTGAGGACCTTCAGGAAGCTCGGGCAGGGTAGGAGGTAAGGAAGGGAAAGGGGCACAGTACTTCATATGAAAGTCATAAATACCCAGAGGTGGCTGCTGGTCAGGCCAAGCCAGCTCTCAGGGGCCTAGGGGTTGAGAACTGGGTCTGGGGAGCTGCTGCTCCAGGGCAGGGAGGCTGAGGTGGGGAAGAACATAAGGGAGCTGTGCACACCAAGGGTTTAGCAACCCCTAGTCTGGGCAAGAGAAACCATCAAAGCCTTCTGCCGCCCCTTCTCTGCAGGACCCTGGTCTGCCCAGAGGCTAGGACTTCCTCTACCTGGCCCTCAGTCCAATCCGGTTCCTGAGCCTGGGTCTGCCCCTGCAGGGTGCTGCTGGGCTCAGGCTCCTGATCTGGGCCAGGGCAGCTTGGAGGTTACTGGGGCATGTGGCTGGCTTGTGGGCTGACAGAGGGTGCCCAACAGGTTCCTAGTAGCTGCTATACTTCCCTCTTCCTGCCTGGGCAGAAAAGCTGCTCCCCTGTGAGGGGAGACTCCTGGAGGAGGCACTCTGTCCAGGCCCCCGACCCAGCTGCCCCCAAGGAGGCTCTACTCCTCAGTCACAGTGCAGACCCTCTCCCTGCGCCCGTTCCAGGGAGGTAGTGTAAACCTGGGCTCTGGGAACAGGCAGCCCCGGAAGAGAACTCCAGCTCTGCCCACCCTTCCCGTGGGTCCCTCAACTTCTCAATCTCAGCACTTCGTCTGAAACACGCTTGTTTTGCAGGGTCTGAGGATGGCACAAGCCATGCCAGGGGTCTGGCACCAAGCCTGGCACACAGAAGGTGCAAAGAAGTGTTGACCCCTCTCTCTTCTATACCCAACCCCAACTCAACATCCTCCTTTCCTGGGGCCTCTGCACACCAACTCCCTTGTCCTCCATTCTACCATCACCTGCCCATTACTCTCCCCTGGGGGCCAGTGGCCACACATGCCACAGCCCAAAGGTGTCCTCCATCCCCACCTCTCTGAGGTCACTCGAGGCTGGGCATTGCTGAGTAATGGTGGGTCAGCACCCTGGGCAGGCTGGCCCTCCGCTGGGCCCTCCTCTCTTCTCCCACAATTAAAGCGCAGAACAGTGGCAGGGAGTATGTGTGCTGGGGGTAGGTGGGAGGCCTCCTGGGTCCTGGGCCTGAGGCCTGGCAGGTGGAAGAGTCCTCAATCCTGGACCCCCCGGGGGTGCCAGGCAGGTGTGTGGAAAAGATGCTTGTACTGCATCCTTGTTGGGGGGCAGAGGCACCCTAGTCTTTGACGAGTTTGTAGACATGGTGCTGGGCCCCATGCTCACTGGTGGAGACTTCGAAGACAAAAGCAATGACAAGCAGGGTCTCCTGGGAGTCCCGGCTCGTGACCACCTGGGGGGCAGGTAGGAAGATTCAGGAGGTCAGGAAGAACAGGGCCACAGGGGCAGGGGACTGAGCAGACTCTTCCTTCAGGGTCTCAGTCTCCTCTCAACAGAATGACTGGTCTGGTACCCCACTCTGGCCTTCCCAGGACCCCACCCCCCCACCCCTGCTGCCCCCACACCTGCAGGATGGTGAAGTTCTCCAGGACACTGTTCATCATGTACTTCTCGGGCAGGTGTTTCAGCTTGTGGATGAAGTTGATCATGTACTCGCACATGGGTGAGCGGTGAATGCGGTACACGAAGCGCCCGTTCTCCAGCCTGGCGTACTCGGTCTGTGGAAAGCCGCGAGAAAGAATCACTTGGCCTGCCTGCTCCCACCCCACCATGCCTCCCGGGACCCCACTCACCTCCACCTTCTCCACCACCTGCTTGCCAAAGGAGCACACCTTGGTGGAGACACTGATGGTCATGCTATCGGCAGAGCTGTACTGGGAGCTGACCCCATAGAAGGCTCCAGGGCCCTCCTGGATGGTGCTGTTGAGGTCGGCCTAGGGGTGGGGTGGGAATGAGGGGTGTCAGATGCTGACAGAGGCCAGAGGGAGAAAGAGCAGGGTCAGTGGTCAGGGCGGTGGGCCTGGGTGTTGTACATCTGAGTGGGGAAAGGGGCCCGGAGCAGAGAGGGAGCAGGATGGCTCACCCAGAACTTGACGAGGAAGAAGGCATTAGGGGGCCCCTTCTCATAGAGCTCCTTCAGCCCACCCTTCTTCTCGGGGAACTTGTCGTAGATCTGGCGCACATCAACCGCCTCCAGGGGTGGGTCTGAGAAGGCAGGGTTCGTCTGGCCGATGTGCACAAACAGGTGTTTGCTGTACTGTGGGGAGGGCCCAGACAGGGTCAGGAGAGCATTGGAGCACACAGGCCTGAATGGAGCTGCCCTGTGTCTTCCTGGACAGGCCTGACCCCCAGCCCCATATCCCCGAGCTGTGGCCCTAGATCATTCGGCCAGCCATCCCCCACTCCCACCACGTTACCGTGTCAGGGTCTCGCTGCACTTCCATGAAGGCTGAATACTCGAGGAGCCGCAGCCGGGAGGAGGCAATGGTGCGGTCCTGCCACACGGGCACAGAGGCAGCAGCTGGGGGGAGTGGGGCCAAAGGCTCGTAACCTGAGAGGGCAAGAGGAGCCTTATCTGCACAGGCACATGCACATGGTTGCACACAAAGCTGCCCCAGCTGCACAGAGCCTCTGTGCAAATTAGAAAATGGCACCCCATTTGGGTAGGAATGTGGCTTGGATTTTGACTCCTTGTACAGTGCAAACCTGAAAACCATACACGGTGGCCCTAACAGTACATATCGGGGACATTTCCTCTGTGTTACTATCAATGTGTGTTTAAACAGAGAACAGCGAAGTAAAAAGGGAAAAGAACAGTTATCCAGTATCAGTATACCCACCATCTAGAGAGAAAAAAAGACCTGTAAAGATGCTGGTGTATTTCCTCACTAGGAGTTTTCTATCCACAGAGATACATATAAATGTAATAACTTTGGTGGTGTGTACTTGTAGCTCTGTATTGGCTATAAGGTTTTGTGCTAGAGTTCTGAAAGCAGCATTGTACAAGGTAAAGGGATCATTCCTGGCCTGTACCAATCCCCTATAGATGTCACCCACCCCACCCTCCTAGGATGAACACACACACATACGCATGCATGTGCACACAATTGGGCCCCAGCTCTCCTAAGCAGAGGTGTAGAGGCCAAGGGACAGAGAGGTGGTGGCAGCAGCCTGGTGTGGGTAACTTACTGCTGAGCGTCGGTGGCAGGGGCGGCTGGATGGGGTAGGCTGGCTGTGCAAAGGGTTTGATACTGCAGGAAGGAGTACAGCCTGGTTAGAGGGTCTCCCCTTCCCCACCTGCCACCTGGCCCAGCCCCTCATCTAAGACCCCACAGGAAGCCACCCAGCCTTTCTGCGGAGGCCCGTAAACACATGCTGACATGCTAACTCACAAGCTTTTTGTTTTCTTCACATTTTATGTTTTATGAAACCCTGCTGCATCTCACAATTGATGTGCATGTTTAATGTAGCGTTGCAGCCTCACCCACCCCACCCCCACCCCGGAAAGCTGTTCATTAACTGAGGGTGTGTCTCGGAATTGAAGAAACCAAGTGTACTTGACTACCTGACTTGTTAACAGAGACTGACTCAGATGAACCACGTGAAAAATAAATGAGGGGATGGATGATGAGGGGATAAATGGGTTGATGAATGAACAAATACACGAATGAACAGACAGAGGCATCTGTTCTCTCATGGCTGCTCTCTGTCCTCCACTTTTGCATTAAAACTTTGCTCAGCTGTTGCTGGAACCCAGATGGGAGGGGACACCTAGCATGGTTGCCAGGAGAAAGACGAGGGTGTGGGAAGCCACAATACTCACTCCTGAGAGGGGCCAGGCTGCTGTCCCAGGAGAGGGGGGCTGCTCCAGAACTGCAGAGACAGGACAAGGGGCCCCTGAGTGTCCCTGAAACCCACTAAAGCCCATTCTTTAAGACATAACCCCACCCCAGCCCCACCTCCCAGAACCCTTGTACCCGTGAGGAAGTGGAGAAGACGGCCTGGGGCAGAGGGGAGGGTGGGCTGAACTTGTTCTGCAGGACACTGGCGGAGACAATCTGGGCAGAGGACATGGATGCCATGCTCTGGAGGGCTTTGTCTTTGGAGACCTGGTCCTGAGGAGGGAAGGGCCACGTGAGGCCTGGGCCAGGCCAGGGACTAGGAGGAGGGTTTGCCTCAGGGGCACCCTCCTAGGCCCTCCAGGGGTCTGGGTGTCTGGGTCTGAATTCCAGCCCCAGCTGTGCTGTGTAGTCTCAGGGGAGTCCCTACCCCTCTCTGGGCCTCAGTCTCATAAGTGTACATCACCCCTCTGACCACAATCCACAGTAAGAAATAATTTTATTCCATAACTCAGTATATATCAAAATATTTCCTTTTGCTGTGTGTCATACACTCTCATATTTCATATTCTATTTCATTAGTGGTTCTCAAAGTATAGTCCATGGACCAACAGCACCAGCATCACCTGTGAGCACATTAGAAATGTAAATTTTCAGGCCCCAGCCCACATCTACTGAATCAGAAACTCTGAGGGTGAGGCACAGAAATTTGTTTTAAAAAGCCCTCAGGGTCATCCTAATGCACAGTAAAGTTTTGGAACCACTGTATTTCTTTCTTTCTTTTTTTTTCCAGCAGCTGGCTGGTAAGGAGATCTGAACCCTTGACCTTGGCATCATCAGCACCATGCTCTACACCAAGTAAGCTAACCAGCCAGCCCCTGTATTTCATTTTTTTTAAAAAGTGCTACTTGCAAACCTATTAAACTGATTTCACATTCCATAATTTGAAAATCCTCTGCTAGTTGCTCTCTAAGACCCTTTCCCCTTATCCCCACATTCCCAGAGGAGGGGTAGTGTTACTTACCAGGTTCATGGCCTGTGAAGGAGAGAGGAGGATGGATTAGAAGAGACATGAACAAGGGCTATGTTTTTCTTTTCACCTATCTCCTCCCAGTGCCCACCTGGCTTTCAGCTCCTTTCCAGCCAAGCAGCCCAAGGAAGCTTAGAGGCAGCTGTGGACACCCCGCTCCCCCCACCAGGAGTGCTTGCAGCCAGGGGTGCCCTGGAGAGGACAGGATGAAGGAGCAACAAGCTGGTGCCCCTGGGTCTGTCTGAGTCCTCTGGAACTGCACTGCAGGCATGGGGGGCTGGGGGTGGGAGACCCAGTCTACTGGGCAGCTGTGGGCGGGGAGAAGGGCACATAGCCAACATGGGGCTCTGCCAAGGGCCCATGTCATGAACCCCAGACCCCCAGGCTCTGAGATCCTCAGCTGCAGAGCAGCCAGGACTGCAAGGAATTGTTATGGCCACCTCTACTGCCCTGCCAGCCAACATCCTCCTCCCTGCCCACCTCAGGTCCCCATGCAATTAGCAAGCAGCAGTTAGGAAGAAGTAGAAAAATGAAAATGGAGAAGAGGAAAGGTGGGCCTTAGTGGCCCCCAGACAGTCTCCCTCTCCCTCACTGTAGGGCTGGCTCTCCTCTTGGGCTCCATCTCGCTCTCCAGGGGCTGTAGCCCTATGTAGCCTGCCATGTCCTTTGGCATGAAACCTCCTTACAGCTTCTCAGTCCCCTCCCTGCCCCAGCTGGGGTCAGAGAGTAGCAACAGGCCTGGGCCCAGAAGGGTACTGGGCAGGACCAGGCCAAGTGGCAGGGGGCCCCATACCTTCAGCTTGGACTGAATCTCCCGAGATTTCCGCCTGGCTAGAACCTGCAAGTGGCTAGAAACCTGTAGAGAGAGAGAGAGAGAGAGAGATAGAGAAAGAACAGAAAGAGAAGGATAGGCAAGAACAGAGCTTCAGCCAGAAAAGAGGCACAGTGAGGCTGCAGGGTTGGCTAAGGCAGAGGCCTGAGCTGTGCAGATAGCGGTGGAGGCACTGTGGGTAAGGGGCCAGGGGGCTGGAGGCCCCAGTCAGGCCCCCAACGTACCTTGATGCCAACCTGGTACTCCCGCACCTTCTTCCGAGCTAGAACCTGTATGTGGCTGGACACCTAGGGGCCGCCCCGCGCCCCGCCAAAGAGGAAAACACAGACAGTGAGGAGGCATAGCCACAGGGTGGCCATGGGCAAGGAGCATCCCAGCCCTCATCTCTGGGATCCAATGTAACATGGGGGGAACTTTAGGCCCCTACAGGCAGACACCTCTTAGGACTGCTAATTTTGCTCTTTTGGGCCTTGTTTTGATCAAGAGCCTACAGTGGCTTCCAGGGCCACCATGTACAGTTGTGTAGGTTGTTCACTGCCCAAGAGTACCTGGCCCAGAGGACAACAGTAAGAGCTGAAATCCAGCCCAACTTTTGCTGGCCAAGCTCTGTGCCCTGGCACAAGGCTGTACCTAACCCAGAGGAAGGGTGTTTTTTTCCTGCTCAAAAAGGAGAGACTTTTCCTTACTGCTATCCTCATAAGAGACACCTTTTTGTAATTGGCACCACAGAGGCTAGCGATAGCCATAACGTTCCTGCTGGCCATTATATTGCATACCACGGTCACATCCTCTACCAAATATCTCCCTCTGTACCACTGCCTACGTCTTTCTATCAACCCCAATAACAACCCAGCCTATAAAACCAGACCTGGTCCTACTCCTGCTTTGCCCTGGCAGCTTCTTCCCCCCAACACACTTTCTTTCTCCTTGGGTTAATGTATGCAAGTATATACATGTACACAGTAGGTGCTCTTAATTGCATTTCTTCTCCAACAACCTCCTCCCTGAAGCCTCCATTGGCAAACCTGAGCTAATCACGGTCTTAATGTGTACTCCCTGGGCTTGTGCGCCGGCTTGCACAACAGGCCCTTGACATTGTCAAGGACCCGACGCTGAGCCTTAGAGAACCCATGGGCCACTGTCTCCCCCAAGTAACACCAGGAAATGCATGGATCCTCTGGACAGCTTCACACTTTGAGTATCAGCAATTGCTGTTGGCTTTCTTGGCAAGTTGTTTTTATCTCCACAGAAAAAGCTTCTTTTCCTTTCTAATCACAGCCTGAAAGTTACTATGTATGTGATGCCTGGCAGCCACTGTTGCTACTTGGTCAGGACCTACCTGGGAAGACCTCACTGCCCACAGGAACCAGACTCAGGTGCGACCAAATTACTGCATGCCATGACTGTAACTGACATTTACAGAACACAAGTACTAGGAGAGTACTTCAAAAATTCCACAGAAAAATAGACTTAAAAGATAATACAAACCTTTCTGTGTACTTTCCGAAGTACCCTTGTATTGTTCTCAGCCTGTCACACATACTGAGTTGTTTGATCCTTACAGCAACACTATGAAGTAGGTACTAATACTACTTCAAAAATTCCACAGAAAAATAGACTTAAAAGATAATACAAACCTTTCTGTGTACTTTCTGAAGTACCCTTGTATTGTTCTCAGCCTGTCACACATACTGAGTTGTTTGATCCTTACAGCAACACTATGAAGTAGGTACTAATACCATCCCTGACAGATAGATCCAAAGCACAGGTCTTCTTTTAAGGGGACAATAGATATAAAAACCCAGAGTTCTAAGAAAGAATATAGAGGGAGTCTCACTCCTGCAAAATGATTAAGATCAGCGGTTTTTAAATTCTGAGCTTGCCAACATCTGGTTTGGAAAACCTCATTGTCCAGGATGCCTATATAGGAACAGGTATAATGCTGGACCCAGAATTAAGAGCCTGCGGGTGTGCCCCAACCTCTGCCATCCACCCTGGGCCTCAGTTCAAAGTGACTGAGCTTCATGATCCCTCGGCCCCTTCCCGTTCTGACAGGTTCCTATGAACACATCCTTTGGGTGAAGTATGACTCGCTGAGAGAGTTGCCTTCTGAGCTCAGGACAACTTTCTCTTTATAATCATGACAGTAATAATAATAACAGCAGCAGCAGCAAATTCTTATACAGCACTTACTCTGTTCTAGGTGTCTTCACATACTAACTAATTTAATGGCAGAGGAACTGAGGCTGGGAGGAGAAACACGCAACCAGGTAGTAGTGCAGGTACTTGAACCCAGCGGTCTGACCTCTGAGTCCCTGTTCTTAAACATCGGGCACTATTCCTCCTGAAGCCCCAGGCTTGAAGGAACTGGGTCCTTGTCTACGCAATTCTCTACTATATCCCTGGTGCCTAGAACACAGTCGTAGCTCAATAATTTGTTAGATGAGTAAATGCTTTGCAACATGAGCTGGGCCCAGGGAGGATGGCTAACAGATGCTTGAACAAATGAGGGATTATTTCCACTCCTACTCTGGGAGCGGGGACTTGGAACCTTCCTTTGAGACAGGGGGATGGGACAGATCAGGCTTGTCATATGCATAAACAGGTATCTGGGGAGGTAGGTGTGTGGTCCCAATCCCACACAAACAGCGAGGTCAGGAGGGCTGAGGGTCAGAGTTGGCCTCCACACAACCAGGTACCTGCCTCCAGCGTGGCCTCTCTCCCAGGCACCCCAAATGCAACTTACCCCAACCTCCTCCCCTTCAGGTTTCCTGTCACACTGCCTCCTTCCCTGGACAGGAAGCCACCAATTCTCTCTTAACTCGTCATTTTTCTCCACTCTCCTCACCGCTACTCTGGCCTAGGCACCTGCATTGCTAATCCAGGTCTCCGCACTCACCTCCTGGCTGGTCTCCCTGTCTCTGCCTGGGCCTCTCTAATCCATTACCCTGGCTGCTCAGGGCCAACGTTCCTCCACAGCTGCCACCCACTGCCACCACCTGCTCTAGACCCCTCTAGGGCCCCCTGCTGCCCCTGGGTGAAGCTGCCCCACACCTCCAGCTGAACCGCTGGCCTCTCTCCACTCTTCCCACTCGCCCTCCACTGCACGGACGGTTCTTTCCTGCCGGTGGGTTGAATCCCCTAGACCCCTCTAGGGCCCCCTGCTGCCCCTGGGTGAAGCTGCCCCACACCTCCAGCTGAACTGCTGGCCTCTCTCCACTCTTCCCACTCGCCCTCCACTGCACGGACGGTTCTTTCCTGCCGGTGGGTTGAATCCCGGATCCACCACCTACCAGCCCAGTGACCTTGAGGAAGTTACTTAACTTCCCCATACTTCAGTTTCCTCATCTGTAAAATGGAGGTAATTACTGTACCTACCTTATAAAGTTGTTGAGAGCATTAAATAAATTAGTATAAAGTAAGATCTATATAGGTTCATGATGATTATTATTTTTATATCCAACTTCCTCAGCCTGAAAGGGAGGCTTCTTTCCCTTTTCTCTGCCTAACTCCCATTCCTTCTTAAAAATGCATCCCGAGTGTCACCTCTTCCAGGTAGGCTTCCGGGTCCTCTCTCCTCCCTCCCCCTGCATGGCTGAGGTTAGATGCTTGTCCTACAGTGCTCCGCACACACCCCTGTCCCAGCCATGCCACCTGCACCACTATGTCCGTCTAACAATCTGTCTCACTGACGGTTAGTGGGCCACTCAGGCAGGATGGCAGGTGGTCAGAGAGGACAGTGGTGCCATCCCTCCAAGAGAAGTGGGAAGATGGAATGGAGCTGCTAGGGAGAGCGTGTGAAGTTGCCCAGGGGAAGGAGGCTGGGTGCTATGAAGAGGTGGCGGGCTGGGCAAGGGCAGCTCCAAAAGGTGGGAAGGACAGACAGGCTGCGGACGGTGGGGACGAGGGCTGAATGGGGCAGCTAAGAGAGGGTGTGGGCATAGGGGCCACAGCGTAGATCATTTCTCTACCTGTTTTCTTGTCCGAGTCTTCCCTGTCCTCAGTTTAATGTAGCGTGCGATCAACTCATTGCGACCTAGATTGGGGTGAGAGAAAAAATGAGGAGTGGGCAAACAGTGGAGCTGGAGGCCAGAGACCCCCTGCCCCCAGGGAAACCACACCAGGACCCTCCCCCAAACACTGCTCTTCTGCTCCCTCCCACTCTCTTCACTCCAGGACCCCCCAGGCTGCACAAGCAAGACAGGCAAAGGTGGCCAGGGGGTCCCAGGTGCTCCCCCTACCACCTCCAGGACCTAGGGGGACTGCTCATTAGGGGATGGCGTGGAGGGGGAGTGTTGCAGAGCAGGAGGAAGGAGAGGCGGAACGCCAGGTGGTGAACAGGCTCTCTGCAGACAGACAGGGGCAGGTGTGGCACAGGTCAGCAGGACAGCGGGCCTGTTCCGGCACGGTGCCCCTGTCACTCCCAGCCCCCAGTAGTGTTCCTGTGTCACAGATCCAAAGCTCTGAGTGTGTGTACCTGCATGCGGGTGTTTGCCCATGTGTGTGACTGAGCCCTGCCCCAGGTGGTAGGCATCTCAACACATGTCCCCATGCATGTCTGAAAGAGTCCTGTCCTGGTTCTGTCCTCACCATGGAGCAAGACCCTGGACAAGTCCCTTTCCTTCTCTGGTGATGGAAGCCAGGAAGGACTGGAAGGAAGGAGGGACCAGACTGCCTCCAACATGCCTTCTACACTGAGAGACTGTGTCAAGATGTGTCACTGAGCATGTTCTTGTGCCTGTCATCCCCAAGTCACTGGTTACCACTGTCTTTCTTATCCCATGAGAACCCAGCTGCCTATCCAACTTGGGGTGAGGGGTGCGGGTCTCTGCTCAGCACCTTGAACCCTCTGAGGGCCCAGAGGTTGGCCAATGACTGGGGACTTGGCCCTGCAAGGGGGTTACTTGGGACACATGGCTGATCGTATGTCAGCTTCCTCAGGGTGTAGACCTCTACCCCCCAAACCCAGGCCCTCTGCCCCCCAACCCCATGTCCTCCCCAGAATGGCCACATTCTCCAAATTCCTTTCCCATGACAGAACCAGCCCCACTGCTCCTCCCTTCCGCTGGCCCCTCTCCACCCTACTCCCTCCGCCCTGTCTAAAAATACCCTGTGGGGCTGCCCCAGCCATCTGGGAGGTAGTGCGGGCAGGGGCCCCTGCCCTATGGAGGGCCCTGGAACATCTGCCTGCCCCAAGAGGAGGGTTCTGGTGCTAAGGGTGGGCATGGCAACAAAGGGGTGGGCCTGAGGGTCACAGGGTGGCCTACCACTTCCTGCATCCACCACAGTCCTGGGCGCTGGGAGGGGAAAGGCCAAGGCCCTGCCTCACTCAACCATAGGCTGCTAGGGAGGCTTGGGAACCACTGGCAAGAAACCAGGTCCAGAAGGGGAGAGTTACCCTAAAAATGCAGCTCTGGGAGAGCCTTCTTGGGGCTGGACAAGAGGGGGACACTCCATTCTAGAGGTGGGCAAAATGGCAGGGAGAGGGGCCAGGAAAACAGTGGAGACTGAAGGTGATGGGAATGGACAAGGCCCTGCGTGCCCGCAGCTCTCTTCCCCCATATACTGGAGAGAACTGTGCTGCGACCCTCCCCCCAGGCCTCATCATCTCAGGCTCCCAGGGGAGGGACCCTCTCCAGGCTTTGCCTGGAGCAGACTGGACTGACCCAGTTTCCTGGGCCCACCAAGTCACCCCGAAACCTCCAGGCCAGTAGAAGGGAGGGAAGGAGGAACAGGCGGGGGTGTGAGGTGTGGGCTGTGCTCGCTTGTAGCTCGTAGCGGGGGCAAGCCTGGCTTGTTTGTGAGGAGGCAGCACTAGAGGAGGATCCAGACACACAGGCCAGCGCGCCCAGACTCGCCCGCTGGCCGTGGCAGCGGCGGCCTCAGCACTTCACCAAACCGGTTGGGTGAGGGGGTAGAGAGCAGGAGGAGGGACGGGGCATCCGGGCCAGTGTCCCTGCGCCTCCCCACACGCACCGTACATCTTGCCCTCGTCTGACAGGATGATCTTGCGCCGGCCGCAGGGTGGGTAGATGGCCAGGGCCTCCTGGAAGCTCTGCTCGATGTCCGGGCTCCACACGCCCTCCGCATCGTTGTCCAGCCCCTTGTCCAGGCTCTCGGGCCCATCCTCCCGGGCCTCCCCGGGGCTGCTGCTGGTGTTCCAGCTGTTGGACGCTATTGTGCTGGTTGCTCTGGGCTCTGGGCCTGAGCCCACTGGGCAGCCTGAGCCTGGGGACAGACGCAGAGGAGTTAGGGCCGGGGCCCTCCTTGACCACAGCAATCATCTCCCCCAACCACCACTACTGGCTCTGGACCTCTGCCCCCATCTCCACCCCAAGAACAGGTGCTACAGGGTGAGATGGAGGTAACCAGAGGTTATACTTATTCAGAGCTGTGTGACCTTGGATGAGCTACTCCACCTCTCTGAGCCTCAGTCCTGTAAACCAAGGGAAGGGTCTCCTTGAGGTTGTGAGAGTTACAATTTAAATGAGATCATGATGAAGTACCAACCACAATGCTTGGCTCATAACACTCAATAAATAGTGCTGGTGGTGATCAGTACATTAACAACAATTATGCCTTAAACCTACAAAGCACTTTTGTGGGGACAAAGCCTTTCATATGCATCCAATCCTTACAAAACTAAAGCAAGGAAGGCAAGGAGTGATGCCCATTGTTCCGACAAGGAAAACTGAGGCTCACAAGGTTACACAGCTGCCAAAAGCATCATGATGCGCAAAGAGGAGGAACAGAGGGGCAGGGCCAAGTGCTTCTGTGGCTCTCAGAAGGGCTCTCTGGCTCTCCCTCTGTCAGCTCCTCCTCCCTGTTGACCGTCAAGCAGGGACCCTCACCCTCATTCTCACCAGCACCAATGCAACCCTGCTGAGGACCCCTTGTGAGATGAGGAGGGTCCCTGACCCAGGAAGGGCACGACTTCACCTTCCCCAAATAGATAACTAGGGAGAACCCTGCCAAGGAACTTAAACGCAGGAAAGGAACTGCCGCAGAAACTGTGAGGGAGCAACGCTGGCTATCCAGGGAGCAGCTGGAAGGTGCCTGGCCAACAGCCTTGCTCAACCCCACTTGTTCCTCCATCCCACTTCCTGTTCCCGCACCTCCTGGCCCCATAGCAGCCCATAAACCACCCACACACCTGCCCCTGTCCTGGCCCACATTGCGGATGGGCCAGGGCTCTGTAAACTGTGAGTTAGTTCCCTGCACTTGCCCGGCTGGGTTATTAATTTAGACCACACCCAGCTGTCCCCCCAACACACAGAGCCCAAGGCTCACCCCAAACCCCATTCTACCCAAGACCCTGCATGCCCAATGTATATCAGGGTCCTGGGAGACTTAGAGCTGTGATGGCTAGATCCTGGCACTTCGCTCTGGGCAGCAGGGAAAGTGGGGGTCAGAGTGGAAAGGTGGGGGACCCAGCAGAAGCCAGCGAGGGGAACATGAATTCCAGGTCCTCTGAATGGGTGGAGGTGGGCTTCTCCCTGCAGAGCCACCTGTTTGCTTGGGGAGGTTTGAGGGGGTTGCTAGTGAAATAGGGTGGGAATGGCCTAGGAGGTCTGAATGTCAGATAGATATCAAGTTTAAACTTAGTATTACTGCTAATAAAGGCATCAGCCATATGCCATGCATTGCTCTGGGGTTTTATACACATTGACTCATTTAATCCTCATAATAACCCTATGGGACAAATACTATTATTAGTCTTACTTTATAGATGAAGAATCCAAGGAACAGAGGGGTTAAACCACTTGCCCCCAAACACACAGCAAATGTGTGCTAGAACTGGGTACGGAACCCAGGTGATCTGACTCAGTGGGGCAAGGGGAAGAAGCTGAGAAACCCACCACCTGGATGGACAGGAGGCCCAGCTGTCACAGCAACTGTCTAATGGGGCCCAGTCGAAGGGATCCCCCTCAGCCGAAGAGGCTGGAACAACTTCGAGGACCCCCACACTGTTGTATAGCCCTTTCTGTGAGGCTTCCAAGACCACCAGAAACATATTTCCCATGGCCAGCGGGCAGTCAGGGAGAGAGGAAGCTGTGTCCCTGACTCATCAGAAGGGCCAGACTCCCCCTTCCCCAGCCTGTCCCTCATCCCAGGAAACTGTATCTATATCCCCAGCCCCCTCAACCCCTGAGGCAGAATTCTTGGAATAGAAATGTAAGGGGAGCAGGAGGGTGTGCCAGCTAGTGTAGGGGGGTACTCTGGGGACCCAGCAACTCCCACGTTGAAGTAGTTGGGATGCAGGGCCTCCCCCAAGGTAACAATCTGACACTGCCATGGGCTGTCAGAGGGGAGGAAGAGGGGCTACAATGAGCTAGGACCCCTCCCAATGGAGTCCTCCATCCATTTCTCCCCAGATTCTCTCCCAAGGCCTCCCTGAGAACAGCAGAGGCCCAGTGCACGGGGGTGGGGGGGGCCCTGGCAGCCCCAGACTTTTAAAGCAACTTTCCTGCCTCCCCAATGTCTGCCCGCCTCCCCTCATCCAGGCTGTGGCCCCCCCTTCTGGGGTGATGTCAGCCCCGCCCCGCCCCCCGCGGGAGCACTGTGGCCAAATATGGCGAACACAGCCGCGCACTTGGGAGCTGGGACAGACTGGGGGGGCGGGGCGGGCGGCCCCTGGCTGGGACCGCTGGCAGCTGGTGGGGGGAGGGGAGCTGAGGGGGCAGCCCAAAGGACAAGTCAAGGAGAGAATCAGGACCACCATCCCTTCTGCTGGCTTCTAGGTACATGCAAGACTCGCTTTCCAGGAACACTCCTGGGGGCAGAGGTGCCAACACAGGGGCCCGCAGGTGGCACCCCTGCAACACACAGCCATGCACAGGAGCACACGTGTGCAGGTATGCTGTGTGGCTTCTTTGCCCAACAACCAAACAAGAAGATTTGTACCCCCAACCTGAGGCACACACTTGGGCAATGGCAGGCAGGCGGCTGCCCCAGGCTAGGGGCCAAACTGGGGTCTCAGTCTGCCAGTGTCACTCAGGAGGGTAGGAGGGAGTCAGTGTGAGGAGTGAACACTGGCTGTTCTGATCTCCCAGAGTTACTGCTTCAGGGTGAGCACAGAGACCAGCACGCACTGACCCCCTAGATCCCAAACTACTGGGACCCAGCGCTGGTGAGAGAGGAGGCTCCAGGCTCCTGGGCTCCCTTGACAGATGCGGGCTAGACTGAGGCAAAGGCGGGACTCAGGCTTTGAGGAGGGGTGAGAAATCTAGAAGGGGCTGACTGGGGACATGGGGTAGCCCCCCGGGGTGGCAGCCCCAGCCCAGGCAGGGTCTCCTCTCCCCCTGTACAGAGAGGGCCTGTTGAGGCTCGCCCAGGTGTGTAGAGCCTCTGCCTTGCTGGGCTGTGCCACCAAGAGGGGTAGGAGGGGGAGAGAGACCCAAGTGAGGGCAGGGGAGTGGAGACAGAGGCAGGCTGGAGCCTGAGACAGCGGGGGTGGGGGTGGGGGAGAGCCTGGGGAGGAGTAAAGAGCGGGGAGACAGACCCAGAGAAACAGACAAGAAAACACACGAGAGACAGGATAGTCTCAGAGAGCAAGAGACAAAAAGACCAACCCAGCGGGAGTCAGACAAGAGAGCTAGAGAGGGAGCCAGGGAGAGAGACCCAGAGGAGAGGTGCAGAGAGACAGAACAGGAGTGCTGGAGAGAGCCAGGGCTGCGGACAGACAGACAGACCTGGGGGTGGGGAGGAGGACATGGAGAAAGGGGGGTGGAGGGAGCGGAGGAGAATAGAAAGATTGATGACAACCAAGGAAGACTCAAAAAGGCAGAGACAAAGGTGGAGATCCAGAGAGACGGAGACACAGAACTGAGTGGGGTACAGGGTCAAAGAGCAGGGAGAGGCCAGTAAACTCAGGTATGATAGGCAGTGGGGGAGGGGCAAGCTAGGAGGGGACCAGGAGAAAGAGAAAGACAGGGACAAGGACAGAGACCCAGAGGACAGGCAGACCCAGAGGAAGGGAGTGACAAGGGAGACCATTGCTGGGGGCTGGGGTCAGCCACACGAGGCCATGTCCAGGATATCCCCACCCCTGTCCTAGGGGCTCCACCCTCCCCTTCCTCATAGACAACCTCCCATTGCACCCTGCAGAGGGGCCCTGTTTTTCCTTGTCCCACCTGCAAACTCACCACCAAGGCTGCAGTCCTTGTGGTGGGCTCACTCAGACTTCACCTTCGGCTTGACCAGCCACCTCCGCTTCCCCTCTCCCAGGGCCCTCAGCCTTCCAGGGTCAGAAGGTGCCTCTGGGTGGTGGAATGGACAGGGCTAGGAGGCTGGGTGAGCAGGTTTTGGGGCCCTGGGGGATAAGGGGCACCTTGCTGCCCACTCCCCACCCTGGGGCCAGACCTGCTGGGAGAACTGGCTAGACAGCTCCAGGGATGGAGGCAAGAGCTGCTTCTGCAGAGGCCCTGGACCCCCACCCCATAGGCCTGCAGCCTTTAGACCACGCAGCCCTATAGCTCCCTTTCAAGGGGGAGGGAAGGACAGGCCTAAAGTGTGGGCTCCCCCAGAACCACTGTCCTGGTGGGGGGCACAGGCAAAATAAGTCGGGGCAGGTGGGCACCCCCTCTTCCCCCTCCCCCTGACCAGCCTCACGGGGAGGACAGCCAGGGAGAGAGACCCAGAGGAGAGGTGCAGAGAGACAGAACAGGAGTGCTGGAGAGAGCCAGGGCTGCGGACAGACAGACAGACCTGGGGGTGGGGAGGAGGACATGGAGAAAGGGGGGTGGAGGGAGCGGAGGAGAATAGAAAGATTGATGACAACCAAGGAAGACTCAAAAAGGCAGAGACAAAGGTGGAGATCCAGAGAGACGGAGACACAGAACTGAGTGGGGTACAGGGTCAAAGAGCAGGGAGAGGCCAGTAAACTCAGGTATGATAGGCAGTGGGGGAGGGGCAAGCTAGGAGGGGACCAGGAGAAAGAGAAAGACAGGGACAAGGACAGAGACCCAGAGGACAGGCAGACCCAGAGGAAGGGAGTGACAAGGGAGACCATTGCTGGGGGCTGGGGTCAGCCACACGAGGCCATGTCCAGGATATCCCCACCCCTGTCCTAGGGGCTCCACCCTCCCCTTCCTCAGAGACAACCTCCCATTGCACCCTGCAGAGGGGCCCTGTTTTTCCTTGTCCCACCTGCAAACTCACCACCAAGGCTGCAGTCCTTGTGGTGGGCTCACTCAGACTTCACCTTCGGCTTGACCAGCCACCTCCGCTTCCCCTCTCCCAGGGCCCTCAGCCTTCCAGGGTCAGAAGGCGCCTCTGGGTGGTGGAATGGCCAGGGCTAGGAGGCTGGGTGAGCAGGTTTTGGGGCCCTGGGGGATAAGGGGCACCTTGCTGCCCACTCCCCACCCTGGGGCCAGACCTGCTGGGAGAACTGGCTAGACAGCTCCAGGGATGGAGGCAAGAGCTGCTTCTGCAGAGGCCCTGGACCCCCACCCCATAGGCCTGCAGCCTTTAGACCACGCAGCCCTATAGCTCCCTTTCAAGGGGGAGGGAAGGACAGGCCTAAAGTGTGGGCTCCCCCAGAACCACTGTCCTGGTGGGGGGCACAGGCAAAATAAGTCGGGGCAGGTGGGCGCCCCCTCTTCCCCCTCCCCCTGACCAGCCTCACGGGGAGGACAAACTGAGCAGTGACCACAGCTGTCCACCCTTGCAGGGACCCCAGCCCCCAGAGCGCCTCATTTGAGAACATCGCTCCAAGTGTGGGAAGATGAGTGAGATCAGCAGCTTCTGAGTCCCCTGCTCTCAAACCTGCTCTCACACCCGGGCTGGGCTGACCAGCCAGGGGGTTGAGGACGGGGTGGGCAGCTGAGGAGGGCTAAGAGAGCCTCCCCAGCCTTCTGCCTTTTCCTCCCTCCTCCCTCACCCGCCCCCACAGCGGGCCAGCTGTTCTCCAGCTGCCACAGGCTCCCACCCTAGAAATGGCCACACTCTGGTTGAGACCAGATTGGGGCTGGGGAAGGGGTAGGGATGGTGTCTGCCTCTGCCACCTCCAGCCCAAGGACCCCCTGGGGGACCCTGCCAAGTGGCCACACCCTGACGGGCTCGGGAGAGAATACCCTCCTCCCTAGAGCAGGGTCTCAATTTTTACAGGAGGAAGCAATTTGCAGAGCTCACTGGGAGGGAGGGGGCCCCTTCTCTTCTTGCCGGCCTATTAATGTGCTTCCAGTTTGGGTATCAAGACTCTGCCCCTCCTCCTCCACTACTTGGGGCAGGGAGCCCTGTAGGGTGGGAGTGTAGAGACTCCCACAGAGAGAAGGGGCCCAGTTCCCAGGCCTCCCTTCACCCCCTCTCTGAGACTGTCCTGTCTCCTCATCTTGCCCCAGGCCCAGGGAAGGAATCCCAGGTATCCAGTGGGGGACAGGCTGGGGGGTTTCTCAGTTCTCAATCAATATGTCAGCGGGCCCTGCATCAGGCCCCTTGTCACCCACTGAGCTGCCACCATCATGAGAGTCACAATGTGATCACACAGGCCTCCTCCATGCCCTTCCTCTCTGTCTCACACAATCTTGTCACAGCCACTGCCCTGCACATTCAGTTACCTGCAGCTCTCTCCTTTCTGGCTTTTAAAAAAAAAATTTTTATTGTGGTAAAATATACACAAAATTTACCATTTTAACCATTATTAAGTATACAATTGAACGGCATTAAGTTACATTCCTTCTTTCTGTTTTAAAAAGTATCTTTTTCATGGTCTTCCATGTAGACGCCACATGCATCAGGGTCCCAGGCCCCCAAACACATCCCATGCAGTGTCCCAAGCAGTGTCCGACACCGGCTAGCACAGCCCCTGGGGATGTCACCCACACTGCCTGCCAGTCCCCACCGCTCAGATAGTGACCGCCCACAGAGCTAGTCTCTGTCACAGCCCACACAGTTTCTCTCACACACAGGCTGCCTTCTCGTGCTCAGTGTACTTCACTCAGCTTCTTAGCACACGTGTCGGGTGCAGCCCCTGCCACACAGCTTCTCCCTCACACGCACATCAGATTGTCTGAGTTGGCATATCGTTTCACTCATACAGTACATGGTGTAACATACAGTCATCACACACAGACAGACCTGAGGCCATCCTGCATACCCTGTCACAACACACAGTGTCCCAAGTAGTCACACCACAGCATCATGTCACAAAGAATGTCACTCATTCTGCTTCCCACACATGCAGGCACATCATACAATCGCATTGTCTCTCTCACACACGTGAGCAAGCATCAGAATCACACCCAGTGTCATCAAAGTAACACACACAGACGGTCAAGCAGTGTCCTCCACAGACGTGTCCACAGAGAATGCACACACAGAGAACGTCACCCAGGCAGTTATCCACATACCTGTGCAGCATATACCCATAGGATTTCTCTCATGTACTGACAGTCACACAGAATGTCACAGTGGCTCTCACACACATGAATGTCACAAAGTCACACACACAATCTGTTTCTAGCCGGGTTCTCTCCCACATGCATCCAGCCCCACATAGTCTCACCCACACAGAATGCCCCACTCCCGGCCTCTCTCCCACACACGCCAGCGCCACACACAGTCGCACTCTCATTTCCCTCTATCACTTCCTGTCCTTTTGGGCCTGGCAAGGAGTACAGGAAACAATCAGCACTCTAGGAAACCCCAAGGGCTGGGGCTTTGGGGATCTGCAGGGGGATGGAATTCTCAGCCTCCTGTGAGTCCCAGTGGACAGGCAGACCCCTCTCCTCTCCATGTCCTGTCTGGAGGGGCAGCGGCCTCTCCTGCAGACAGCCCTCTGCTGGCACAACACCAGGAGAACAGGGGAGCAGGGCAAGGCCACGGGGACAGGGCTGAGTGTGACCCTTTGACCTCCCCAGCTCTTACCAGAGAAGCTCTGCTGTGGCCCTACGGCCACCCTTCGGACCCGGCAGCTTCTGCAGCCCTCATGGAAAAGAGGCTGCAACCTCCTAGCCACCTCCGCTGAAAGGTGCAGCATTTAGATCCCTCGTGGCTCCCAGCTCCTGTGCCTGGCACCACAGCGCCCTTCCTCACTCTCCTCACTGTGAGCTGACCCCTCTACCCTTCTCGCCTTCCTGAGCCAGGAGGTAGACTCTGCCAGCCAGCTTCTATACTGAGCCCCTAGGGAGTCTCCCAGAGGGGTTTCAGAGTGGGGCAGAAGGGCAGGCCATCCAAATTCATGCCATCCATCCCACCCAGCCCTGCCAGACCCCACTGCCACTCCAGAAGGCAAGTTCCACCAACTCCACTGGCCTCCCTGCCCTTGACACCTGCTGCCTGCAACCTTTTCAGCCACACTCATCTGGTTTAGGTGCTCCTTAGTCACTCCCTGGTTCGTCCTTGCCTTCTTCCTTGGCCCACTTGATCACCCACCCACCTCTCCAGAACCCACCAGATTCAGCTTTCATAATGAGAGGAGGAAGGCAGAAAGGAGACAGAGACTCCTGCAGGAGCTCAGAGAAAAGGAACCTGAGAAGTCATTTATTACAGACAGGAAACCGAGGCCCAAAGGGGCCTGCCAAGATAACATAGCTGGTTAAATGCCCAGCTGGGACCCAATCCCTAATTGCTTGACCTCCTCTGTTGCGATGTCTCTTCCTGATTTTAATATTTCTTCAACTGGGAGGATGTACCAGGGTCTGCAAACCTGAGGGTGAGGGTGGGAGCAGGGCTCAGGACACTGATGTATAGGTACACACACGCATACGCACAGGCACAGCTCTCTCCTGCCAACCACTGACCATTCTACTCAGCCATTCCCCAGCCCAATGAGCTACTTAGCATTAATTATGGTTTCCTCCCTAGGGGGGTGGGGGAAGGCCCAAGAGGTTAGACTCCTACTGGCTCCTGGACCCTCCCTAAGGAGGAGGCATCCAGGGTCCCTGAAGTCATCCTCACTAGAGAGCCTACCTAGTCCTGTAAGATACATCTGTCCATCTCCTGACCACAGGGTGAACAGGGACCCAGAAGACTAGAGAACCACACCCTTTGAGGGGTACCCCTATGGAAGGAATTTTGGGAAGGGGGCTACTGGAGTCTGTAAGGGAGGGGGACACAATTCTCCCAAGTCTCTAACCAAGGAGGAATTCTGCTTTGTCTCCTTGCCCCAGGCTGCCCCCAGCATTCTGGCCAAGGAGATGTCCTGGCCCCCAGCACTGGGGTGGAACATGTGTACACAGAACCAGGCCGCAGGAGACCAGATACACAGAGGCGCCACGGGCACCAGCCCCTCTGAGCTGTGTCCAGCCCCCACCCCCATCCTCTGTTCTCCTAGGCTACAAGTCCAGGCCTGACCTGGTTCTGCCCCTACCTGGAGAGAAAAGATATAAGGAAGCACCCCCTGAGAAGCCCTCCCCCAAGGCCTCATTCCCCCTTGCCCTGAATCTCAGCCCCAGATCAGTCCCCTCTCCAGTAAAGGTGACAGAGTGGGGTCTCAATGACACTGCCCCAGGGCCTAGCTGGAAACCAATCCAGACCGGGGCACCAATCTTCCCTCCCCAGGCAGGAATAAAGGGCATGACAGACAATGGAGGGGACGAGGGTGGGAATGGGGGGGACCAGCGGTCCTCAAACCTTCTAAAGTCTAAACAAGGGCTCTGAGGACATGCGGCGAAGAAAAGGCCCCAAATCCAGCCCCCTCCGAAGCCAGGCTCACAGAACTCAGAGCTGGAACTCTGAACTCCCACCCGAGCGCAGGCGGCAGAACTGGAGGCCACTTGAGCCCCTGGCTCTCAGGGGTCGCACGCCCAGGGCGCGCAGCTTTGCTCCCAGACACCCTTCACAATCCAGCGCAGCCGCCGGCACCGCGCAGGAACC
>NW_007729779.1:217999-222125 GCF_000696425.1 Galeopterus variegatus | reverse complement strand
TCTTTCTCATGACTGGACCCAGACTGATTCAAACAATACACAGACAATGGTATAAATAAGTACAGATTACAGACAGTGACCAGTGACGTGGTCTACTAGAGACAAGTACAAATGAGTAAAAATAGAAAGGCAGAAACTAATAAACCAAGGTAGCCAGGAGAGGCCTCTGCAAGAGTTGACCTTTAAAGTGAAAAGCAACAAGAAATCAGGAACAGGGGAGCGTTCTGGGCTGGGGGAACCATGAGAAGACCTAAGCAGGAACAAGACTTGGCATGGCCATGTTCTGAATACACAAGCTTCTGAGAAATAGGTCCCGCTGGGTTCATCCGAATCACATTGTGCAATAAAACCAGCAAAATAACAGCATTGGCTGAGCCCATCTAGCCTCAGATGCATTCCCCAGCCTTCTCCTGATCAGTTCTGGGTCTCAGCAGTGCTGATCTCTAAAGACAGTGTTTCTTAAGCTTCCACCTTAGCCAACAGGAGATGGCAGGAGGAAGGAGGCAGGAGCCAGGATAATTCCTCACCCCCCTCCCAGACTGGTTGATGATGGTTCTAGCTTCAGCAATGACCCCAGGCTCTGGGTTCTTGTTCTTTTGTTTGTTTCTTTCTTTCTTTCTTTTTGTTTTTGTTTTTGTTTTCTTTTTAAATTTTTAACTGACAGCTAATAATTGTACATATTTATGGGGCACAGAGTTATATTTTAATACATGTATACAATCTGTGATGAATAAATCAGAGTAATTAGCATATCCATTATCACAAAAACATATCATTTCTTTGTGATAAGATCATTAAATTATTGTTTTGCTTTAAATAAATTTTTTTTGCATAGTACACTTTTTAATTGGTTATGAATATTCATGAGATACAAAGCTGATTGTCACTATTTGTGCCCAAGATTTGCAGTATGGAGGTTTCTCAAACAACTACAGGTTGATCTTCCACATGACCCAGCAATCCCACTGCTGGGTATATACCCAGAGGAATGGAAATCATCATGTCAAAGGGATACCTGCACTCCCGTGTTCATCACAGCTCTGTTTACAACAGCCAAGATATGGAACCAATCTAAATGTGCATCAATGGACAATTGGATAAGGAAACTGTGGTGTATATACACCATGGAATACTCTGCCATAAAAAAGAATGAAATTCTCCCATTAGCAACACCGTGGATAAGCTTGGAGAAACTTATGTTGAGTGAAACAAGCAAAACACAGAGGGATAAATACTGCATGTGCTCACTCATATGTGGGAGCTAAGAGAGAAAGAAGGAAGGAAAGAAAGACCCTGGGTTCTGATAACACTTCCTCCTCCCTCCAGTCCCCTGGGGTGGGAACAGATTCCTGCTCCTTCCGGGGTTGCTCCAGTCTCTTTTATTCTACATTTAGCTTCTCATCCGTTTTATATTCTGTGTACTTAAGCCCTTGCATTTAAAGTTGCTCTGTTCTAACTACAAAGTGGCTTCTGCTTCTAGTGAGACCCTGATACAATAACAAGCCCATTTTTTCATTTGTACATTTTGTAGATAAGTAATTCAGTTTCCTTACTTCACATAGAGGTAGTCCAGGGTTAGTTGCCACTGATCTTTTTATGTTTGGGTTTGGGAGAAGGAGGAGGAAAAGAAAAAGGAACAGAAAGAGGATGAGGAGGGGGAGAAGGAGGAGAGAAAAAAACACATAAAATGCACTTCCATTTTAAGAGCAGTAAGCAGAATTCTCTCCTAAAGGCCACCTTTTAGCAGTTATGGGTTTGGAAAGCAGCTAAAACAACTAATTAAATAAAGATAAACTACCAACTATTGTTCCACTGAAAACTTTGCTAAATGACCCTGGTCCCTTGGAGTCATTTCAGAGCCTGTCTTTATAGTGAAGCAAGAGATAAACTGTAACACGACACCATTCAAACATCCTACCCCAGCAGTTTCCAGCCAATTGTAACTAAAGCAAAATGCAAAACATCCCTAAGTAATGATCAGCCAGATGGGGAGACACTAATAGTCACAGAAATGCAATGTGCACAACAAACATAAAACCAGCCTCCCCAGAGAAGCAAGAAACTCAGACAGCACGAGGTGAGGTGGTGGGGGGAATTGGGGAGGGGTAAGGCAGGGCAGTAGAGAACAGCCTCTGCACGAGCTGCAGCCATACAGGCAAGCACACCACTCACATCCACTGGACTCTGCACCTGTCACCAAGAAACAGAGCCACAGGGACCCTAGATGGCCCCACTGGGGAAAGCAGTGGCCACGGCTGGAATTCTGCCAGAACTGATCTATATCTTGATCACATTCCAAATGCCTGCTCTTCCTGTTCTTTGATCATGTAAGGGTTTGGCCAGCTCCTTCTCCTTCCAGTTCTGTTCTGTCCCTGCCACATGACTTGATCCTGTGAGTGACATCCCAATCAGCCAAGCACTCAAGTTAGGTCTTCAGGCAGCATAATAAGAGAGGACGTCACCACTGGCCAAAGAAGGATTGAGTATTTTTGGAATAGGTCTCAACAGGAAAGGCCACTCCAAGAGACAAGAATAATATCCCCAAAGCCTAATAACAACAGAACAATAGTTCCATTCATAGGCAATCTCCTCAGAATGTTGCTTACTACTAGATGCTAAAATTGAAGTTCTGCCCAAGGATACACTCTCTGTCACAGATGCTCAACTCTGCCTTCATAGCATCCAAGAAGTCATAAACAATTCATAACAAATGGACATGGCTATGTTCCAATAAAACTTTATTTACAAAAACCTATGAGCTGCTTTTGGCCTTCCCTGGTCTATACTCCAGTCCTGGTTCCATCCAGGCAGGTGAACACACATCATCTCTCAGCTCCTCTTGGAACTGGAACCTGTCCATCAGAGGCAAGCGCAATGCTCTCCTTTTGAACTCCCTCCACAGAAGTATCAGGAGGCTTCAGAACCCACAGTGCACTGGGTGCTACAGATTAAGCATAGAGCAAAATGATAAGGACTTTGAGTAAACAGATTTACCCAACCTCAGCCTAATCTACGTTGAGCTGGAGAATTTATAGAAGAACTCCCAGCGGGGAAATAAATGCAGGAGAGCCTCATTCCTTCCTAAAACCCACATCCATCCATCTCTGTCCCTTAACTGGTGCTCTCCCACGATCTAGGTTGAGCTGGAGAATTTATAGAAGAACTCCCAGCGGGGAAATAAATGCAGGAGCGCCTCATTCCTTCCTAAAACCCACATCCATCCATCTCTGTCCCTTAACTGGTGCTCTCCCACCAACTTGTGGCTGCCCCCAAACCAAAATGTGGATCACTGCTGATGCGAACGGTCTCCACAGTCTAATCTTCAAAAACTAAATGACCCTGGAAGCTGGGATCAAAGCATGAGATTCCTTCCTTCATTCAATGAATATTAACTGTGCCGGGCATTGTTCTAGGTGCTGGGGAGACCTCTGTGGCCAAAATTGACCAGGATGCTACCTTTGTGGATTTCACCTGCTGGGAAGAGAGACAGAAAATGAACCCTAAATATTAACCAGTGATAATGTCTATGAAGAAGATAAAACAGGATGATGACATGGATAGAGAGTGATGATCTAGGAGGGAGATGGAGGGACAATTCTAGCTATTGTGGCAGTTAGGTTAAAGAGAAGGAGCCAGGTGTGAGAGCTGTACGGAAGGTGTAATTTCGGCAAAGAGGCACACTCAAGAATATTTAAGACATTCAAGATATGGGGATGCCAGAATTAATTGTAGGATGTAGGGTTTTCATTTGCAAGGGTCTCAACTCTGGTATCCAACTGGAGTGTTGGATGATCAAAAGTACCCACAGATTGTCCTAGAATATCTGGCTATGGATCCCACACTTTGGTCCCAGACAGGAAGGTCAAAGCAGTGCAGAATGTATTTGAACACTTCCAGTGTGGAAAAGGGTATTAAGCATGTCGCTCTCCCATGGACTTATTATCTCTGTGACCCCCCAGAACCATCCTTTTTATGTTCTAGAATCACGTCCATGACCCTGTTCTCAGATGTGGCCCCTGGGTCTGGTCATGAACAGAGCTTCAGCCAAGCCCAAGGGAAAGACATCCAATTACCACCAGGCCAATGAAACAGAAAAACAGATGGTTTTATGGACTCTGGGACACTA
>NW_007729779.1:210810-217230 GCF_000696425.1 Galeopterus variegatus | reverse complement strand
ATAAGAGCTCCCCAGGAAACAGTTCAGCAATATCCATAAACAAAAAGGGATTTACACAGTAGACTCTAAAGAGTTTCCAAGGAGTCATTATGGAATACAGGTAGATAAAATGCAATTTAAATATATTTTCCTTGTTTAAACAATGTGTATCAGGTGCATAGGAAATAACAGATTATACAATGCTTTATGTTTTTTCGAATATTAAAAGTACTCAAAGAAAACTTCTTTGCGGCACTTTTCCTGAAGCCCCAGTTTCTCACCATTGCAAGAGGGACGATGCCCACAAAGGTTGTCTGGCTGACGAAGATCTCAGAGACGACCAGCTCACTCATGGTATCCTCGACTGGGTACTCTACCTGCCAGGTAATTTGCTGAGCCCCAGCCAGGCCACTGCTGTTGTCAATTCCAAAGTCTACTTGCAAGATTTCATAGAAGGAACCATTTGCTCTGGAAAACAAACACATGTTAAAGTTCAGTTTAAAGTTCAGAACACAGCAGAATGTCAAGAATGCAAAAAATTGCCACATTCCTCTTTGTCAACCAAAAGAATGACTGCTAACTTAAACAAAGCACATGGCAGTGTCGACAGAGCCTAATTCATAGACTTCCCATCAATGGCCCACACCTCAGAATGGGCTGAGATCCATCTTCAAGGCTCTGTGGAAGCCGAATGCTCTTCATTGAAGGAGTAACTCAGACAGCATTTTGTCTCTGGGTATGCCATGCACAGCTCTCTCCCCACCCAACCCATGTGTGCCCATGCTACAGTCTGAGCACCACACACAGGAAATGTCCCAAAGCCTTCTCATGTAGCTTCACCGTTCCTCCAATCTGGATTCTGACTATTTTTACTTCTACTTAGCTGTGTGTCTATGGAGCAGTGATTCAAACTCACTAAGCTTTAGAATTTGGGAGAATAGTGGTGACATCACGAGCTTGTGGAAGCATCGTGAGACCAAGAGTGGGAAAGGACTTCATAAACTCACATGGCTTACTGCATAAACTATGAGTGACATAATAAGGTGCGATAGTTGATTTTTCATTTCATCAGCCTGAAATTGGATTAGATGTAATCTAAGAAAATCTCACCTGTCTCGGGCCGGCCCGGTGGCGCACTGGATAGTGCGCCGCTAGGGAAGCGCGGNCACTGAGGGTTGCGATCCGTTGCCGGACACGGAAAAAGACAAAAAAAAAAAAAGAAAATCTCACCTGTCTTAATTCATGGAGTGACAACTTTATATGTGTGTTTGGGGAAAGAAAGGAGAAAGTGGGCAGGGCACATATAAGTGTACGTACACAAAGGCTCTCGAAAACTTTGGGCTGACTACCACATTGACAAGGAAGTTACTGACCAGAGACTTAAAACAAAAGCCATCCACCCCAGAATTTGTGAATGACCTCTGTTCTGTAAGCTTGTTTCTATCACCTGAATCCAGCTTTACCCAGATCCAAGGAAACTGACAGCAGAGACTGATTCACAAGCTCCCCAAGGCCTGAGTCACACAAAGCAGCCTGCTCATTCTCTGCCTGGATCCAAATGGGCTTAGGAGCTTTCTGCCTTGGGCAGGTCTGCAGTCCTGACCCCCCAACTCTCAACCTGTGAAGAGTTTTGAGACAGTACCTCCTGCCTGCTGCTTGTCCAATGGAATTTTCCTACCACGGACAGCTCCCCCGCCACTGAAGACTTCCATAGAATGGGGTGGGGGAAACCACAACCATAAGCTTTCTTCATATATGCCAAAAGGTACCAGAGACAATACTCATGTACAGAAATGGCATTGACAAGACTAAACTGCCATGAGATGATAAGAAATTTTACCCAAAATTGAACCACATTTGAATCCATATAGAATTGGTCATGTCCAACCTTCTCCCCACTTGCCCAAGGTTTTAAGAAACTCTCAGATACCGCACTGTTGAAGATGGTGGCCACCAGCCAAAAGTGGCTATTTACATTCAAATGAAATTAATTTCAAAATAAATCAAGTTAAAAATTCAGTTCCTCAGTCAAGTACCCAATAGCCACATGTGGCTAGTGCTACCACATTGGGCAGGGCAGATGGAGAAGTGCTGACTTGCTTTGTACCTGGGCAAGTCACTTACATCCCTCCAGGCTTCAGCTTCCTCACTTGGAAAGTAAGGGAATAATAATATGCCTGTCTGCCTACTTTCAGTAGAGGAATGAGGATGGAATGAGGGAATGGATGTGAACTCACTTCATGCATTGTCCACTACTATGAATTCATATTGTGATGATACCAAAATTACTAGAGACATACAGCTTTGGAATACTTCAGGGACTTCCACAGGCAAACATCCAGGTGGTCCCAGCTGAGCCTAAGTGGGGTGTGGGTACCTGGGAGCTATGTATCCTCATATATCTATTTGTACAAGTTGTTTTGCACAGAGGGGAAAGTGTATATTGAATTGGATTCCTGGCCTCATAAGAGGATTTATAGTGGCACACATGGGACATGGCCATCCCCCCACACCAGGGTACTCTTATTTACCTGGACATATTTAGTAAAAAGGCAAAGAAAGAAGAGATTAAGGGCTGAGTTCTGAATTACCAAAGGGATTTCAGGAACTTAGGGACTTAGATGCTGAGTCCTCAGCTCCAGCCACTCCCCATTTCCCATCCACCACACCCCAGCCTGAAGTCTCCTCCCTGGTCGTGGGAATTGTCCTCATATCCATCTGTTACATTTCCTCCTATAAGAGATGTTTGGTCCTATCAGATAAAATCTTCAATTTCTCTTTGGGCTGCTCTGTGCTTTGTAACCAG
Organism: Galeopterus variegatus; assembly: GCF_000696425.1. NCBI lineage: Eukaryota > Metazoa > Chordata > Mammalia > Dermoptera > Cynocephalidae > Galeopterus > Galeopterus variegatus. The sequence goes on along the minus strand of NW_007729779.1, from coordinate 214,445 downwards.
AACTAAGGAACTGCTTCTAATACATGTACATCCTGAGTTCTCAGCATTTGGTAGACCTCAGAAAAGTTAATGCCGAGAAAGTGAAAATCCAGTGAGAGAAGAAATGGAGCATAACTCTCTCTGTTACTGGCCTTTAATCCTGCTAAATCCACAGTCTGGTCCTGGAGTAAATGAAGAGAAATGACCAATCTTGGGCAAAGGGGGGGTAGGTTCTGCATCACAGATCTGACCCCTCTTAACTGTGGGCATTTCCTACTTCCCTCTGACTTACCAGCCTGTGAGCTGCTCTGGCTACAGGAAATGTGCCCAAGTCCAGCAATGATTGGAATAACAATTAAGTCAGAGTCACTTTTATGTAGAAGTTTCTTTTTAAAAAATAGTTTCCTTCAAACCAGAAGAAGGAAATTTTTTACTTTAAGCAAGAGGAATGCTTGCTAACAAGCCCATTTCTATGGAAATAGGCTCATTACTATTAATTTTACTTGTTACTGATCTATTCTTGATAAGCCTTTCAAATTTAGAAAAGTGCTTCATGATTCTCTAAGTTTAATAATTACAACTGCCTTTGAGGAATCAGGATCAGTGTTTCAGCCATGAGATATTCTTTAGGCATTTTTTCCTTAGGATGGTGAAGTGCATGTGTGAATGTGTGAGTAATAGAGAGAGAGAGGCAGAATGTGGGTATGTATGTGAATGTGTGTGTGCATATGAATGTGTGTGCATGTATGTGCATGTGTGAATGTATGTGAGTGTGTGTGCATGCATGTGCATATGTGAATGTGTGTATGTGAATGTGTGTGTGCATATGAATGTGTGTGCATGCATGTTCTTGCATGAGTGTGTGCATACATGTGTGTGTGGATGTGTGTGAGAGAGAACATGTGTGTGAATATGTAAGTGTGTGTGTGTGTGTACATGTGCATATGTAAATGTGTGTGATAATGAGTGTTAGAATGGGTCAGGCATGAAGTGGTCACACTATTTGTTTCTCCCCTCAAGCAAGAGCACACAGCCTCCTTCCAAAAGGACTTGTTTCCCAGAAGCCCTTTTTCCCATGGAAACCTCACCTTTAACAAAAGTTGAGCCTCCTCTCTGGGACCCCAGGACTCCTGGTTTGGGGCTGAGACAGTGTGGATACATCTAAGACATGCCAGCAAGAAGGAGGATAGATGAGAGATGCCACCCAGCAGCTTGTCCCCAGGAACCATATCTAGCCACTTCTCAACATTATCACTCATGATGACAATAATGGTTATTTTACAGGATGGGAGAGGGAAGAAGGGAGGAGGGGGAAGGAAGAAATTTTTAAGAGAAAGAAAGAGAGCTCAGAGTCTTGAACTATTCTCCAGCAAGTTGTGTCATTTACATAGATTAGTTTTTTCCCCAGAAACTCCTAGATGGTTCCGAGCTACCAGGCAGAGATAGTGAAGCTTTCCTCAGATAAGTTTTTCTAGAAATGGGGCAAAAGAGGCTGTGTCTGATCTCAGATTTCTGACTTTTCTTATATAAACCTTTTTCTGGACATTAATTTTAAAAATGATCAAAAAGGAAAGGCAAACACTGAACTATGTTTACATTGAACAAATGTCCAAGGATAGGATTTGTTGGTGACTCACAGTAAATATAGGATGAGACAAAACCTCTGTCTTCTCCTGTAGACTGTGAACTTCATAATGACAAAAATGTCCCTGTATTGCTGCTGCTCTGACTATAGTGCTGGCATCGTGTTTGGAAAATTGTAGGAGCTCAGTAAGTACTTGTTTAATTCATTGAACATACTTAAAAGGCCCTGCCTGTTTCTCTGTAAAATTATTCTGGGGGGTGTCATTTGCATTCTGGGAGACCAGAAGCTACCAGTCGGTGAAGTCCTGAGCCAGACTCTTCCCCCTGGCTGGTCAGAATATTTATGTACTCTGCTTAGGGAAAACACATCTGTCTCCACTACTAGAATGTAAGTTCTTTAAAGGCCAAAAGCTATTATAACTTCATAGTCAATAAAATATATGGCTCATTCAAGTGTTCAGTAACATTTATTTAGCACCCATTACATGTTAGGCAATGAGAATTCATTGGTAGACAAAATAATAAATGACACATCTGTCTAACTAGTCAGGTAAATAAATAAATAAGGCAAATCCATGTAATAATAAATGCTATCATAAAAATGAAATAGAAGAATTAAATTTGTTTTTAAAAGGTTAAAATGGCAGTAGTAAGTCTTTAAGTATCAATAATAGCATAGAATGCTAATGAAATAAATTCCCCCATTAAAAGACATAATATGGCTGAGTGGATTTTTTTTTTTAAAGCCAACTATATGCTGCCTACGAGAAATCTACCTCACCTACTAATGCACACAATGACTGAAAGTGAAGGGGTAGAAAAAGATATTCCAGAAAAATAGAAATCAACAAAGAGCAGGAGTAGCTATACTTAACATCAGATAAAATAGGCTTTAAGTAAGAAACTGTTAAAAGAGACAAAGATGGTCATTACATAAAGATAAAAACATCAATTCAGCAAGAGTATATAATAATTGTAAATATATATCCAGCCAACACCATAGCACTCAAATATATAAAACAAAACTTAACAGATCTAAAGAAAGAAACAGACTACAATACATTAATATAAGGGACTTTAACACCCCGCTTTCAGCAATGAACAGATAATCTAGACAGAAAATCAACAACAAAAAAATTGGAGTTAAACTACACTCAAGAATGGACCTAACTGGCATTTACAGAACATTTCATCCAAAAGCTGCAGAATACATGTTCTTCTCATAAGCACATGAAACATTCTCCAAGAAAGACCATATATTAGACCACAAAACAAGTCTCAACAAATTCAAAAATATCAAAATCATATCAAGTCTCTTTTCTGACCACGATGGAATAAAACTAGAAATCAATAACAAGAGGAACTTTGGAAATGGTACAAATACATGGAAATTAAACAACATGATTCTGAATCACCATTGGGTCAATAAAGAAATTAAGAAAAAAATGTTTAATTTCTTAAAGTGAATGAAAATAGCAATACAACATAACAAAACCTATGAGATAAAGCAAAAGCAGTGCTAAAAGATTAGTTTATAGAAATAACCACCTACATGAAAAAAGAAGAAAGCCTTCAAATAAATAACCTTAAAATGCACCTCAAGAAACTAGAAAACAAAGAACAAACTAAGCCCAAAATAAGTAGAAATAAAAACTAATAAAGATCATAGCAGAAATAAATAAAACCAAGACTTAAAAAACACAAAAAATCAACAAAACAAAAATGTGATCTATTGGATGCCCAATTTTACCATTTTATTCAACATAGTACTTAAACCCTCGCCAGAGCTATTAGGCAAGAGAAAGAAATAAAGAGAATCCAAATTGGAAAGGAAAAAATCAACTTGTCCCTGTTCATAGATGACATTAAGTTATATTTAGATAAACCAAAAGACTCCACCAAAAAACTGTTAGAATTGATAAAAAAAAATTCAGTAAAGTTGCACAATATAAAATCAACATAAAAAGTCAGTAAAATTCCTATATGGCAAAAGTTAACAGTCTGAAAAACAAGTAAGAAAGCAATCCCATTTAAAATAGCTTGAAAAAACCAACTAGGAATAAATTTAACTA
>NW_007729779.1:201861-210366 GCF_000696425.1 Galeopterus variegatus | reverse complement strand
AAAAAAATTCAGTAAAGTTGCACAATATAAAATCAACATAAAAAGTCAGTAAAATTCCTATATGGCAAAAGTTAACAGTCTGAAAAAAAAGTAAGAAAGCAATCCCATTTAAAATAGCTTGAAAAAACCAACTAGGAATAAATTTAACTAACGTCAAAGACCTCTACAATGAAAACTATAAAACACTGGGGAAAGAAGTGGGAGAGTACCCCCATAAAAGAAAAGACATTCCATGTTCATGGGTTGGAAGAATTAATGTTGTCAAAATGTCCATACTACCCAAAGCTATCTACAGATTCAATGTAGCCCCTATCAAAACACCAATGACATTCTTCAGAGAAATAGAAAAAAATTTCTAAAATTCATGTGGAACCACAGAAGACCTCAAATAGCCAAAGCAATCCTGATCAAAATGAACAAAGCTGGAAGGCATCACACTACTTGACTTCAAAATATACTACACAGATATTGTAACCAAAACAGCATGGTAATGGCATAAAAACAGATACATACACCAATGGAAGAGAATAGGTAACCCAGAAATAAATCCATGCATTTACAACCAACTAATTTCAACAAAGAAGCCAAGAACATACACTGGAGATGGGACAGCTTCTTCAATAAATGGTGCTAGGATAGTTGGATACCCATATGCTGGAGAATGAAACTAGACCCCCATCTCTCACCATCTACCAAAATCAGCTCAAAATGGATTAAAGGCCTAAATATAAGACCTGAAACTATGAAACTGGTGGAAGAAATTCTTGGGAAAACTCTACAGGACATTGGTCTGGGCAAAAATTTGGGGGATAAGAACTCAAAAGCACAGGCAACAAAAGCAAAAATAGACAAATGTGGTTAAATCAAACTAAAAATCTTCTGCACAGCAAAGGAAATAATCAACAGAGTCAAGAGACAACCTGCAGAATGGGAGAAATATTCACAAAATACCAATCTGGCAAGGGATTAATAATCAGAATATATGAAGAACTAAAACAACTCACCAGCAAAAATACAATCTGATTTAAATATGGGCAAATAATCTGAACAGACATTTCTCAAAATAAGACATACAAATGGCCAACAGGCATATGAAAAAATGAAATGTAAATTAAAAGCACAATGAGATATTATCTCACCCCAGTTAAAGTGGCTATTATTAAAAAGACAAAAAAAATAGGGGTGCCTCCAGCTCAGACTATGGCTAGGGCTCGGGGCACCCACCAAATCTGCTCAGCCCCCAGCCCCAAGCCCTCTAAACTGCTACTCTGGCCACACTGTGCCTCCTTGCTCCAGCTCTCCAAGTTCCCTGTAGTCTGAGCCCAGAGCTGGACTCTGATGCAACCACCACAATGTTCACTCCCAGGCTGCTGGATTTCCAGAAAACGAAATAAGAGAGGTGCACGTAGGGGGGCTGTGCTGGGTGTGGGGGAAATGTATGGGATGGCAGAGAGAGCAGCTGCCACTGCTTTTTCCTGGCCCTCTGGCCAGCTGTGGTCCCTGTGCCTGCTGCCTTCAAAATTCACGTTGGTAAAGGGACCCCTTACCTTGGCATTAAAAACCAGAAACAAGAAGAAAAGAAAAAGACAAAAAATAATAAATGCTTGGCAGGATACTAAGAAAGGGGAACTCTTTTCCAGTGTCGGTATTAATGCAAACTAGTATAGCCATTATGGAAAACAGTAGGGAAGTTCCTCAAAAACCTAAAAATGGGAATACCACATGATCCAGCAATCCCACTACTGGGTCTATATATGCAAAGGAAAATAAATCAGTATATCAAAGAGATATTTGCACCCCCATGTTTATTGGAGCACAATCCACAATAGCCAAGGTGGGGGATAAACCTAAATGTTCATCAACGGATGAATGGATAAATAAAATGTGAGACACAGACACAATGAATATTATTCAGCCTTAAATATGAATGAAATCCTGTCATTTGAAGCAACATGGATGATCCTGGAGGTGATTATGTTGAATGAGATAAGCCAAGCACAGAAAAAGAAATATCACGTGTTCTCACTTATACGTGGGAGCTAAAAAAAAAAAAAAATGTTGACTTCATGGAGATTGAGAGTAGAAGAGTGGTTACCAGAGGCTAGGAACCGTAGGGGGAAGAGGGGATGAAGAAATGTTGGTTAATGTGTACAAAAATACAATTAGGAGAAGGAAAAAGTTCTAGTGTTCAAGAGCACAATAGGGTGACTAAAGATAACAATAATTTATTTTATACATAAAAAAAGCTACAAGAAAAGATTTGGAATGTTCTCAACACAAATAAATTTTATATGTATAGGTAATAGATATCCCAAATACCCTGATTGAATTATTATACATTGTATACAGGTATTAAATTAGCGCTTGTATCCCATAAATATCTACAATTACTATATGTCAATTTTGTTTATTTTTCTATTTTTTATTGAAACATGTTGATTATAAATATCTGTGGTGTACAGCATTGAATATCAATACCTGTGTGCAGTATGTGATGCTCAAATCAGGATAATTAGCATACTCAACCTTATCATAATATATCAATTTTAAAGAAAGCAACCGAGAAAGAACAACACATATAGATGAGGGAAAAAATAAAGAGAATGAGTTGATTTTATATAGAAAAATTAAAAATTACAATTTAAAAATAGCCATTTTTAACTTTAAAATGGAATATAAATTACAGCAGGAGACAATGAAAGAGGTAGAGGGGTAAAGAGTTGACATTTAGTCTGAGATCTAAAGAATAAATAGAAACCAAATAGATTTTCAGCTAATATTTGTTGAATAAATGAGTAAAACAAGTAAATATATTCTAAACTTTAAAAAATCATGGGAAAATTGTATCCCAAACCATCAGCATGAACACAAGGTGCTGAATTTTTTAAAAAATCCTTCATGTCTTTGTTCAAATTCCACCTGCTCAATAAAACCTCATCTGACCACCCCATTTAAAATTCCATCCCCCATCTCTGTAATTCTGATCCCCTTATCTCACTCTATTTTTTCCAGAGCCCTTTACCTTCTAACATACTATTATGTATTGATCATATTGATTGGCGCACACACACACACAAACAGAAGAATGTAAGTGCCAAGAAAGCAAGGATTTTTGCCTATTTACTCACTAATCTGCACACACACACACACACACACACACACAAACAGAAGAATGTAAGTGCCAAGAAAGCAAGGATTTTTGCCTATTTACTCACTAATCTATACCTAGCACTTAGAACACTGCCTGGGACATAGTAAGTGCTCATTAAATGTCTGTTGAATAAATTAACAAATCAATGAGTATCAAACAACAGTTTGAGCACGGTCTCAGAGGAACATGTGCTAAGTGAAACCAGAAAGACTATGCTACAGGTGTTGGAAAGAAACAGAGATGACATAGGCAGGCAGGTAATGAAAGCCTTCCTGGAGGAGGGTGGGCTGGGGCTGAACTTTGAAGAATGGTCTTGTAGGACAGGCAGCCACTACAGCACCACTACCACCCCCTTCCACACCCTGAGTCCACACCAACACCAGTCCCCCAGAGAGGAACAGAGCAAATTCCTGCTCATCACTCCCTCCAACAGAGCAGAGGTTCATTTGTCCATCTCTCAGACTCTCACACAACTTTTTTCACCATGATTTAATGGCCAGATCTCAGAATCTGGCATGAATAAATCATCTCCTTCCACAATTTTATAAAATCCAGGTACTACCTCCTCATTTATGTTTTGTCAAAGGCGGTTTTGCTTTCTCTGAGCATATTATGGAAAGACTGATCCAGGTTGATGAGTCAGGCAGCGGTTGGCAGTCAAAGGTCTAGCGTCTAAAAATACTTAGGAGCCACTAGTCTAGATCAGAGACTTACACTCGTTTAGGACTCAAAACATTCTCTCCTTATTGGTTTGATTCCTGACTTCCCATCACCAGATTGCTATACAGGTCATTTTTTACAAACAAATTCTAAGACTATGTCAAATGGGATTAGTCCAAGAAATGGGATTCCTTTATGGCATTTCTGGCTAATTGGGAAAGTTAAATAGGAAATTCAGAGGATGCAACTTCATATCACTGATTTGTGCATGGCTAGAGCCATATTTTGCTTAGCCATCCCACTATTGTATCTTTTAAAAATTTGAATTAGCTGTCAATGTTTTCAAATGCAGAGAATTCACACCAAAAAAATATTTTCTCTGACTTCTCTGGAGAAATTGGAAGGTCAGGCAACACTATCCCACATTCCCATGTGGCAACAACCAGCTCCCCCAGAGGCTGTCCTCCTTAATGGGGTTAAAACTTCCCCATAGGCCTGGACTACCTTACTCACTTCTTATAACCCCCAAGTCCCTTTAGACATTTGTGATCTGAGAAAACAGATTTTGTTTTGACCCTCTAGTCAACACCTTATGAACAGTGTTTCCACAAATCATTCCTCATTCTCCTGAGAATTCATCTCCCTATGTCTTGCCATCCCCCATCCATAGGGCAGGACATGGCATTGGTCTTATCATTAGAGCCAGCCTCCAGCATGGCTCTGGACTCAGTAGTGAAGTCTGACCTCAACTGGATGAGGAATACTTCCTAGGAATGTGAAACTCCAATAGGGAAATTTCAAACTTGGTCTGGGCTGCTTTTTTAAGCAGAGATATAAAATCTAAGCAGCAGTGTCATGACCTCTTCTACCAGGCAGACTTAGAAATTTTTAAAAAAATCAGAGTGAAAAGGATGGTGTAGAAATGAGAATAAATATTCCCAGAATCTCTGGTTGATTTCTACTTCTTCATTCCAGCCCCTGGAACCCACTATGGTACTTTTCTTGGGTTCCATGAAACACCTCCATATTCTTATAGTTTATTCCCCTTTTTAAAAATTTAGATTCAATTAGAATTGCTTTTTGTCATCAAATGTAAACCCAATCATTAAAATGTCCCTCTAATATATACAATTCACATGTCTACCTTAACCCACAGTCTAATGAAAATAAAGATTTATCTATTGGTGAATATTTCAGTTGAGCCTCACAATCCTCATTAAGAACATCAATCCCACTATATGGGTTCAGGGAGAGTGTCAAAGAGCACTGAAGATTAGGATGAAACTCGCAATAGCCCCCATAGGAAATGGTCCAAAAGGTTTTTCGACCACATTACTGCATCGGTCAGGGGCCTAGCAGGGACTGGACAGCATACTCAAAGGATTTAATTAAATAATGTAAAAAGATACTATTTATAGGAGGGGGAACGGCATTATGGTAACTAACAAAGGGTGGTAAAGCACCAAGGAATTATCATGAGGCTCTGGTAAGAGCAAAAGCCATGGTAGAACCATCTGACAGAGGCTTGCCATAGAAGAACGCAGCCACTGCCAAACCACAGTGAGGCAAGCAGGCAACAAAGGAACAGACACACCCTCAACTCTCCTGAGTTATCCCCCATTGGCTTAACTCAACTGAAAGCCAGAGGGGAAAGTGATTCAATTCAATTGACACTGAAGTTAACTCTTTGGGCACAGAGAAGGGAAAGGTGAAGAATCTACCCAGTGAGGCAGAGAGAGAATAACCAGCACTGTCTCCAGTATCACTTGTTTTTCTTCCCAAAAGCTGAGCATACAGAGCCCTCAGCAAAGGCTTGGAGACATTAATTCAAACCACTTAAGGAAATATCTGGTCAATCATTAGCTCATCACTAATGATTAGTTGATGCCTCTGACCAGTCATAAGCTAACCAAGCAGAGACTTCAGTAGCCACACAGAAAAAGAATACACACACTGCAGAACTAGTTTAAGAAATTTACTTAGGGCCGGCCTCATGGCTCACTTGGGAGGATGTGGCACTGGCAGCGCTGAGGCTGCAGGTTCGGATCCTATATAGGGATGGCCGGTGTGTTCACTGGCTGAGCGCGGTGCAGACCACACCATGCCAATGGGCCACAATAATCCACTACATTATATATTGACAAAATAAAATAAAATAAATTTTTTTTTTTTTTAAAGATGACCAGTAAGGGGATCTTAACCCTTGATTTTGGTGTTGTCAGCACCACGCTCAGCCAGTGAGCGAACCGGCCATCCCTATATGGGATCCGAACCCGGGGCCTTGGTGTTATCAGCACCACACTCTCCCGAGTGAGCCACCGGGCCGGCCCAAATAAAATAAATTTTTTTTAAATAGAAATTTACTTAAAAAATAAAAAATATATATTTTTATTGGTTATGAATATTCATGAGATCCAAAGCTGATTGTCACCCTCATGCCCAAGACGTGAAGGCCAGATTCATACTGGCAGCATGCACATTACCACAAATTGTGTTTACACCCCTTGTCCCCCACCCAAATATCCCTAACCTCCCTCCCCCTCTCCCTTTCCCTCCCCCACTCCACTTTGTATCCCAAGGTATGTTCTCTCCCTCTGCAAGTCCAATGCACCACTGTGGACTTTTTTTTTTTTAAAAGCAGCAGCAGTAACAAGAATAAACAGCAACAACAAATCCTGGAAAAGGGAAGGAATCTGATTTCCATAGTTGCACATTACATAATTTTAAATACCCAGTTTCAAACAAAAAATTTTTAAATGTGCAAACAGATAAGAAAGTATAGCCTATATATAAAAGCGGGGAAGCAGTTAATAGGAACTTTCCCTGAGGAAGGTCAGATGTTATTTTTAATAGAAAAAGACTTTAAGTCAGATATTTTACATATGTAAAAAGAACTAAAGGAAAATCTGTCTAAAGAATTAAAGAATGGTTTGAGAATGATGTTTCTCCAAACAGAAAATATTAGTAAGGAGATAAAAATTATATAAAAAGAACCAGATATAAATTCTGGAGTTGAAAAAAATGGTACAGCTGATTTGGAAAACACCTTGGCAATTCCTCAAAAAATCAAATATGGTGTTACCATATGACCCAGCAATTTCACTTTTGGGTACATTATATACTCAAGAGAAATGAAAACATATGTCTATGTAAAAACCTGTACACAAATGTTCATAGCAGAATTATTCATAATAGTCAAAAGGTGAGAACATCCCAACTTTCCATCAAATGATGAACAGATAAACAAAATGTGGTATTTCCATACAATAGAATATTATTTGGCTATAAAAATAATGAAGTATGGATAAATGCTGCAACATGTATGATCCTTGAAAACACTATGCTAAGTGAAAGAAGCACATCACAAAAGACCATAGAATGTATGGTTCCATTGATATGAAGTATCCAGAATAGGTAAATCCATAAAGACAAAAAGTAGAGTAGTGGTTGTCAAGGACTGTGGTAAAAGGGGAATGGGAAGTGACTGCTAATGGGTACAGTTTCTTTTGGGGGTGATGAAACACCCTAAAATTACATAGTGAGAATAATTCCACAACTTTATGAATATACTAAAAATGACTGAATTGTACATTTTAAAAAAATTAATTTTATGGCATGTTAATTATATCTCAATTTTTTAAGTAGAAAAAATGGAAAGGAAAAGTCAAGTTGCAGAAGGATATGCACAGTATAATAGTTTTTACAAAAACAGTAAACATACACATGACAATTCTTTATATGGTTTATATTTAAAACTATCAAACACATACATGGTAATGATAATGCTTGTGGAGCTGAAGGATTCATTCAACAAAATAAAAAACACAACAGAGAATCTGACCAGCAGGCTAGAATAAGCAGAAGACAGAATTTCTGACCTCAAAGATGGGCTGTTTGAATTAACACAGGTGGACCAAAAAAAAGAAAAAAGAATTTAAAAAATTGAAGAAAATCTAAGACAGATAACAGACAACCCTAAGCACTCAAATATCAGAATCATGGGTATTCCAGAAGGGGCAGAAAAAGGAAATGGGATTGAAAACACATTCGATGAAATAATAGCAGAAAACTTCCCAGATATAGGGAAAGTCACAGCTCTTCAGATTCAGGAGGCCCAAAGGCCCCCAAACATATTCAACCCAAAAAAAGGTCCTCTCCAAAGCATGTGATAGTCACACTGGCAAAAAAAAAAAAAAGCTTCAAGGAAGAAGCATCAAGTCACATATAAGGGAGCTCCAATCAGACTAACATCAGACTTTACATTAGGAACCCTAAAAGCCAGAAAAAAATGGAATGATATATTCAAAATACTGAAGGACAAAAATTGCCAACCAATAAGGCTATCCTTCCAAAATGAAGGACAAATAGTATATTTCTCAGACAAACAAAAACTACAGGAGTTCACTACCACATGACCAGCCTTACAAGAAATTCTCAAGAGAGTACTGTGTTTGGTATGTGAAAAACAACCATCACTGCCATGAAAACTCAAGAAAGAACATAACCCACCAGAAAAAACAAAAATGCTAACAATAAAGAGAAAAAATAGTTTATCTACCACCCCAAGAAACCAACAAACACAGAAGACAAATACAAAAGCAGAAAGAAAGGAACAATAGGTACTTAAGACACCTAAACAAAAATCAGTAAAATGCTAGGAGTAAATCAACACCTTTCAAAAATAACTCTAAATG
>NW_007729779.1:199653-201207 GCF_000696425.1 Galeopterus variegatus | reverse complement strand
ATAAAGAGAAAAAATAGTTTATCTACCACCCCAAGAAACCAACAAACACAGAAGACAAACACAAAAGCAGAAAGAAAGGAACAATAGGTACTTAAGACATCTAAACAAAAATCAGTAAAATGCTAGGAGTAAATCAACACCTTTCAAAAATAACTCTAAATGTAAAAGGATTAAATTCCAACTCAAAAGACACAGACTGACTGGTTGGATTATAAAGATGGACCCAACAATATGCTGCCTTCAAGAGACTCACCTCCCCTGTAAAGACACACATAGACTAAGAGTGAAAGGATAGAAAAAGATATACCATGCAAATAGAAATGAAAATGAGCTGGATTAGCCTTCTTATGTCAAATAAAATACACTTTAAACCAAAAACCATAAAAAGGGATAAAGAAGGCCACTATATAATGGTAAAAGGATCTATCCATCAAGAAGACATAACAGTCATAAATATATATGTACCCAACATTGGAGCAGCCAGATTTATAAAGCAAACACTATTAGACTTAAAAGAATGAGATAGACACTAATACCATAAAAACAGGGGACTTGAACACCCCACTCTCAACACTGGACAGATCATCACTAGGCAAAAAATCAATAGAGAAACTCAAGATCTAAACACTTTAGATCAATTGGACTTGGCAGGTATCTACATAACATTCCATCCAACAACCTCAGAATATTCATTCTTCTCATCAGCACATGGGACATTCTCCAGGATAGACCACATGTTAGGTTACAAATCAAGTCTCAACAAATTTTTAAAAATTGGAATTATTCCATGTATTTTTTCAGATCACAATGGATTAAAATTAGAAATCAATAACAAATGAAACTCTGGAAAGTATACAAACACATGGAAATTAAACAACATTCTACTTAATGACAGAATAAGAAGAAATTTAAAAGGAAATCAAAAAATTTCTTGAAACTAATGAAAAGAATTACACATCATACCAAAACCTGTGGGATACTGCAAAAGCCATACTAACGGGGAAATTTATTGCATTAAATGCTTACTTCAGAAGAATAGAAAGATGGCAAGTAAACAACCTAACACTTCCCATTAAAGAACTAGAAAAACAAGAACAATCCAAACCCAAAAGTTAGTAGATGGAAAGAAATAATTAAGATCAGAGCAGAACTAAATGAAATAGAAATGCAAAAAATGATACAAAAGATTAATGAAACAAAATGTTGGTTTTTTGAAAAGATAAATAAAATTGACAAACCTTTAGCAAGACTAAGACAAGAAGAGAGAAGACTCAAATAACAAAAATTTGAAATGAAAAAGGTAATATCACAACTGATACCTCAGAAATAAAAGGAATCATTAGACAATACTATAAACAACTATATGCCAACAAATTTGAAAATCTGGAGGAAATGGATAAATTTCTGGACACATACAAACTGCAAAAAGTGAAGATATAGAAAATCTGAACAGACCAATAACAGTAAAAGAGATTGAAGCTGTCATCAGAAGGTTCCCAACAAAGAAAAGCCCAGGACCAGACAGGTTCACTGCAGAGTTCTACCAAACCTTCA
>NW_007729779.1:185331-199173 GCF_000696425.1 Galeopterus variegatus | reverse complement strand
AAGAGATTGAAGCTGTTATCAGAAGGCTCCCAACAAAGAAAAGCCCAGGACCAGACAGGTTAACTTCAGAGTTCTACCAGACCTTCAAAGAAGAATTGATACCAATTGTCTGTGAACTATTCCAAAAGATTGAAACAGAGGCCATTCTCCCAAACTCATTCTATGAGGCAAACATCACACTGATACCAAAACCAGACAAAGATACATCAAAAATAAAAGACTACAGGTGAATATTCTTGATGAATATAGACACAAAAGTCCTCAATAAAATACTAGCTAACAGAATAGAGCAACAAGTACACAAAGTTATACACCATGATCAAGTGGTATTCATCCCAGGGGTGCAAGGTTGTTTCAACATATGCAAATCAATACATGTGATACACCACATCAATAAAATCAAAGACAAAAACCATATGATCATCTCTATAGATGCTGAAAAAACATCTGACAAAATTCAACATTCGTTCATGATACTCTCTACAAGTTAGGTATAGATGGAAAGAATCTCAACACAATTAAAGCCATATATGATAAGCCCACTGCCAATATCTAGTTCCTTAAAAACAGGAACTAGACAAGGATATCCGCTCTTGCCACTCCTACTCAACATAGTATTGGAAGTACTAGCCAGAGTGATCAGAGAAGAGAAGGAAATAAAGGGCATCCAGATTGGAAAAGATGAAGTCAAACTGTGTATGTTTGCAGATGACATGATCCTCTATATTGAAAATCCTAAAGCCTCTACAAAAAACTCTTAGAGTTGGTAAATAATTTCAGCAAAGTTGTGGGATACAAAATCAACAAACAAAAATCAGTAGCATTTCTATACTCCAACAGTGAACATGTAGAAAAAGAAGTTAAGAAAGCTAGCCCATTTACAATAGCCACCAAAAAAATAAAATACCTAGGAATAAAATCAACCAAGGATGTGAAAAATATCTATGATGCGAACTATGAACCACCACTGAGAGAAATTAAAGAGGACACAAGAAGATGAAAAGATATCCCGTGCTCTTGGATCAGAAGAATTAACATTGTGAAAATGTGCATATTACCCAAAGTGATCTATAGATTCAATGCAATCCCCATCAAAATTTCAATGACATTTTTCTCAGAAATGGAAAAAACTATCCAGACATTTATATGGAATAACAAAAGACCACAGATTGCCAAAGCAATCCTGAACAAAAAAAAATAAAGTTGGAGGCATAACACTACCTGACTTTAAACTGTACTACAAAGCTATAATAACCAAAACAGCATTGTACTGGCATAAAAACAGACACATGGATCAATGGAATAGAATAGAGAACCCAGAAATCAACCCACACACTACAGCCATCTGATCTTTGACAACGGCACCAAGTCTACACACTGGGGAAGAGTCTGCCTCTTCAGCAAATGGTGCTGGGAAAACTGAATATCCATATTCAGGGGAATGAAACTAGACCCATACCTTTCACCATATACCAAAATCAACTCACTCAAAATGGATTAAAGAATTAAGTATACATCCTTAAACAATAAAACTCCTTAAAGAAAACATAGGGGAAACACTCCAGGAAGTAGGAGTGGCTACAGACTTCATGAATAGGACTCCAAAAGCACAGGCAACCAAAGAAAAAATAAACAAACTGGATTATAACAAACTAAAAAGCTTCTGCACAGCAAAAGAGACAATCAACAGAGTGAAAAGACAACCGACAGAGTGGGAGAAAATATTTGCAAAATATACATCTGACAAAGGATTAATATCCAGAATATACAAGGAACTCAAATAACTTTATAGCAAAAATACAAATAACCCAATTAAAAAATGGGTGAAGGAGCTGAATAGGCATTTCTCAAAGGAAGATATATTAATGGCCAACAGACACATGAAAAAATGCTCAAATCACTCAGCATTTGGGAAATGCAAATCAAGACGACTTTGAGATACCATCTCACTCCAGTTAGGATGGCTAATATCCAAAAAAACAAGAAGGATAAATGCTGATGAGGTTGTAGAGAAAAAGCAACTCTCAGATACTGTTGGTGGGGCTGCAAAATGGTGCAGCCTTTATGTAAAATGGTATGGAGGTTCCTCAAACAATTACTGATAGATCTACCATATGACCCAGCTATTCCACTGGTGGGAATATACCCAGAAGAATGGAAATCATCATGCCAAAAGGATAACTGTACTCCAGTGTTTACTGCAGCACTATTTACAAGAGCCAAGAGTTGGAACCAGCCCAAATGTCCATCATCAGATGAATGGATAAGGAAACTGTGGTATATCTACATAATGAAATACTACTCTGCTATAAAAAGAGAATGAAATACTCCATTCATAATGACATGGATGGCCTTAGAGAAAATTATATTAAATGAAACAAGTCAGGCACAGAAAGAGAAATACCACATGTTCTCACTTATCTGTGGGAGCTATAAATAAATAAATAAATAAATATACAAACAATAAATGGTATGGGGGGAAGAAGACACAACAATCACAACGATTCCTTGAACTTGTTAAGACAAGTGTACAGATATGATGTAGCTGGGGCGGAGGGGAGAGAGGGAGTGAGGAAAGGGGAATGGGTAAAGGGACACAAAAATCAACTACAATGTATATTGAAAAGTTAAAAGAAAAGTAAAAACGAGAGGAAAAGTAGTTGCAAAAGGATATGCACAATAAAATACTTTTTACAAAAATTTTTGTATTTTTATATGGTTTCTATTTGAAACTATTAAATACATGCATGGTAGTGATAATGTCTACCTCAGAGAAGACTGGGAGAGAATAAAATCAGAAAGAGGTACATAAGGGATCAAATTAGATATATTTCATACACACACACACACACACACACACACACACACACATATATGTATATAATATTTCTTTTAAAATGTGAAGAAAACAAAGCCAAGTAGTAAGAGTTAACAAAGCTGGGGGTGGGCAGATGAGGATTTGTTATATTATTTTCTATACTTTTTTCCAATCAAGAAATATTTTATTTAAAAATAGAAAGTTACCATCCTCTCCCTTGTTTGGTTTATTCTGCTTTTGTTAAATCTCAGATACATTTTTCTGGTATAAGTACTCTAGGAAACTCTCCACCTGACTCCTAAATCAGTTCATAAGTCAGCCAACCCATTGTCCCACTTCCCAACCACAGGAAAGTGATGTTATAGTCTTCTTCCTTTTCTGTTTTTAAAATTTTTAAAGTATCTTGCAGATGGGTCTGATTGGCCCTATTTTTGCTTACCAACATTTTCCCAGTGCCGAAAACAATAAATCTTGATAATGAGCAAACACTTCAGGCAGCTCCACTTTCTCAGCTGCCAAACCTGCAACAATTTCTCACACTAACGACTCACCCTCACTTCCAGCTTATTTGATTTTATCAGCATCACCATGACAAGGCCGGAGACAGCTAAGACAATTGCCACAATCGGTTTTTTTTTTTTTTTTTTTTTTCTTCCCTCTGCCTCTATCTTTCTGACAACATCCCAAAATCCTTCCAGGAAATGACGGCTCAGAAACCGGAGACAGCTAAGACAATTGCCCCAATCTTTTTTTTTTTTTTTTTTTTTTTTTCTTCCCTCTGCCTCTATCTTTCTGACAACATCCCAAAATCCTTCCAGGAAATGACGGCTCAGAAATCATCTTACATCAAAATCTTAAATACAAAGTTTCAGAGTCATCTTGTTTCTTCCTATTACCAACCTGGAGGAAAACTCTTGTTACATAAAATGGCCAATGGATTTCTCATTACAATCCATTTCTATTTAAGTCTCCTTAAAGAGGAAAGACAAACCCACTCTGAATGACACGAAAAATAATGTCACAGACTCCGAACATAAGCACAGCAGACAGGGTATTGGATCTTCTTAATTCTCAGGGTTCCCAGGTAAACATTCATGGCTTCACCTGACAGAGGAGCTGGGAATCTGATTTTGATTTATGAGATAATGTTAATTTTTGAATAAATAATTCATTCCCATAATTCAAAATTCAAAAAGTATAAAAGAACAGCGAAACATCCTCCTTTCACTGTTGCCCCCAGACCCCCAACTTCACTCCCAGCAGCCAACCAAAGTTACTAGTTTCCTTAAAAGCCCTGCAGAGTTATTCCATGCATCTACACTCATGAACAAGTGGGATTCTTTGCCTCATTTTTACACTATGGGTGCACACTATACACTCTGTTCTGCATATCTAGAACATTCTATCTCTGACCCAAAGGGAAAGGAGAGCTCTGGTCATTCTCCTTGTTGAAAACAGAATGCTCTTGCCTGGAGATGATGACAGAATCAGTCACCTGGTCCCGTCTGACCACAGCAAAGTCAATCCGCCTGTACGCCCGGAAGGAAAGCGGTGAACAGAACTCATGGCTACAGCACAAGGATGCCCTGGCAGACAGAGGCAGGTCACAGAGCTACAGAGTGGAGCATCCAAGATTCACCATGTGTCTGACTCCAGAGTTTATACTAGAGATAGACTGAATGTCACACGCATTCATTTATTCGTCATGCACATTTATTGAGAGGTCACTGTGTCCCCAGTCCTGTGCCAGTTACATACACATATGGGGAAAGTGAAGAGCAGCATCACACACAGAAAACTCTGATTACTTTTTAAAGAGTCTGCTTCTAATTGGAAACCTTTCTCCCATGGTGTTACACAGGATTACTGTATAATGGCAAGGACCTCATTAAGTGGGGATTCTTCTAATGCCTAACGGGCTACTTGGCTCCTCCGAGTGAGAGCAGCTGCTAATGAGCCCAAGATCCTGGTATCATGCCCTGTGCATGCTGGTTAATTGGGTTTTTCCAGGTGCCCATGGAGGGCTCCTGTAAGTCCAGCAACCCACAGGCTCCCCTGGTCATCAGGGGCTGGTTGGCAACTGGAACTGCAATCAGTGCCCATTTGTTCTCAGTCCTGGTGTTTTCCCTGCTGAGATACAGGAGCAACATCATGCACAAAGGATTCCACTGGGCTCTCCATTAAGGGGACTGTAACAATTAGATGACCAGGGCTTTGTTCATGGCTGACCTACAAAGATCAGGCCCAAGATGAGCTGTCTGCAAAACACTAAATCTGAAGAATGCTCAGATTCACCTAAAGAAAATTTAAAGGCTACAGGCATCTAACTGTACTTACTAGAGGGGTTTGCTGCTCTCAGACAAAGAGATGGCGTTAGAAGGTTCAAAAAGCACAAAGTTTATTGCAGTCTTCTCCATCATTAAAGACAACATCCATCTTTCCAGTTACTAAGGTCAAAATCCTGGTCATCTTTAACTCTTCTCTATCCTTAATAGCCCACATCTAATGTGCCCAGAAAGCCTGTCAGTTCTGCCTTGGAAATATCTTTTCTTAATACCTTCACTCTCACCATATCTACTGTTTCTACGCTGGTCCAAGTCATTATCACCTCTTGCTGGGTTATTGCAACAGCCTTCTAAATAATGTCTCTGCTTCCACTTTACCTGTACCCTCCCCACTATATTTCCTCCACACAGCAGCCAGAAAGCTTCCATTAAACATATGTCAGATATTTTTCACTCTCCTGCTCAAGACCCTTGAGGAATTCTCATCTCATTCACATAAAAGACAAAGTCCTTGCAAAAATCTCTCAGGCCGTACACAGCCTGCACCTCTTTGCCCCTTGGCCCATTACTTCCCTGAACACTTCCTCTACCACTCATGCCTTGCTCACTCTACTTGGACCACAACTGCTCTCTGGCTGCTGCCTCAGAGCCTTTGCACTAGCTCATGCCTCTAACTGTGGCTCTCTTCCCTACGCTATCCATCCCACTCACTCCACCTTCAGGACATGGCTCAAGGGCTACCTACTAAGCAGGGTCTTCTTTAATGACCCTAATAAAAGACACATCTACACAGGCAATCCCTATTGCCCTCCCCAGCTTTTTCTCAATAGCACTTAACACCGTCGGACATACTATATTTTATTTCTTTACATTTTTATGGGCTATTTCTGTCTACTAGACTGTCAGCTCAGTGAGAGCAGGGATTTTGTCTGCATCTTCCCTGCAATAACTCCAGCACTGAGAAAAGTACCTGGCCCGTGGTAGGCACTTCATAAATATATCATGAATGAATGAGCTTTAACATGACCCCTCTTCAGCTTCCTCAGAGCATAATGTCTTGATCCTTGCATATGAGGTCTCACTCTTGCCAATCTCTGGCTAGGCCTATCTATGCATCATGCATCTCCCACTCTTCCAATTGAGATATTCATCTATGGGCTTCTACATCACCCTCTTTAACAGCCTGGGGAAATTTTTGTTTGGAAATTTTCTGGAAAAAGAGTTTCCCTCTACTCCAGAAAAGTCTGAAGTGGCAAAGCCACAATAGGCTGGAATCTCAAAAGGCTAAACACAAAGTTTAGATCCTAACTTATTTGGCATTCAGTACTCCTGGAGGAACAATCTTCACTTTACTGAGCACCTTAAAATACACAATACTAGCATACAGGAAAGGTTAAAGATCCAAGCCCTGTCCTAGGAAACAGTTACACCTCTGGTTGTGAAGTTCAGGCTGCATGAGATCTGGGAAGACTGTTGAAGCTCAGTGCTCAATGTGTTGAAGCCAGGGATGACCTCTCATTTACCTTTCAGTCCCTTAATAGTGCATTGAGCTGACTAGTGTTTGATAAAGGTTTTTTAATTTCAAAAACTGTAGTCTACATAGGAGAGTTGCATGGTAGGAATCACAAATTACATTGAAGTAAAATTGAGAATTTGGGGTCTCCTCTTCTCTGGATCTTTTTTTCTAGGACTCTCCTCTCACTTTCTAGCAGCTGTGGCTGCCCCAAACTCTGCTGCTGGATCTTCAAGCCAGTGAGACCATGAATTTTCTGAGTTTCGGCTTCCCTGCACTGGGGCTCCCATCAGTCTCTAAGTCAAAATGGGAAACATGCAGTGCTGCTCCCTGGTTCCACGTGTCTGACTTTGACTCACTCTCCACATCCTTCAGGCAGCTATTGTTCTGCATTTTCTCCAGAGTTTACAGTTGTCATCTGTGTGTTAGCGTGAAAACAGCTTCTCAGCCATTAACAGACAAGGGATCACCAGTGCTAATGTTTTAGAGGCGGGTACGGTTACAATGGACTCAATAATAAGTAAGAACAACGAAGACAGCTTTTCCAAAAAGTATCTCAGATAGCAGTGATTACCAGCTTTCTCTAAGAAGTAAAGCATCTATCCTGATTGCCGTGAAAACAGCTTCTCAGCCATTAACAGACAAGGGATCACCAGTGCTAATGTTTTAGAGGCAGGTACGGTTACAATGGACTCAATAATAAGTAAGAACAACGAAGACAGATTTTCCAAAAAGTATCTCAAATAGCAGTGATTACCAGCTTTCTCTAAGAAGTAAAGCATCTACCCTGATTGTGAAGTAAAGCATCTATCCTGATTGCATCATTACCAAAGCTCATGACACCTCCAAGTCAGCAAGAGCAAAGCTAAAAGATGAGAGAGAGAAGGAGAGACAGACAAATAGCCAGACACACACTCCAGGATATTCAAAAACAAACCTAAACAGAACCTCTACCCTCATCAACCTTGAAATTTAGTAGAGTTAAGAGAAACCCACAAATAGATTGACTTTCTGAGTGCCACTTGGGTCAAAAATCAGATTAGAATTCTTGTAACTTTCCATTTACCTGGCGGCTTTTCAATAAATGTCAACTGGGCAGAAAGTCAATGGAAGGGATTTGCAGGCTCCTATAATCCCAAAGTATGTAAATCTCCCTAAGTGAGGCACTCTCCTTCAGGAAACAGGAATTCTCCTGTCACCAATTAATTAAAATCCAGTGATTCCATCACATCTCCTACTTTGCCCATTGCATTAATTACAACAGCCTCAAAATCTTTCTTATAGGCCAATAACTCAAAGTAATTAGATCTTAAATCAACCACAATTAGAAAGGATATGTGCACGTAACTTCTCTAACTTCTTTGCTGATTATATCTATCCAAACACTCCTAAAACT
The DNA here is from genome assembly GCF_000696425.1 of Galeopterus variegatus. Taxonomy (NCBI): domain Eukaryota; kingdom Metazoa; phylum Chordata; class Mammalia; order Dermoptera; family Cynocephalidae; genus Galeopterus; species Galeopterus variegatus. The sequence goes on along the minus strand of NW_007729779.1, from coordinate 191,161 downwards.
CTTTACATGGAATTGGGCCCATCCCTATCTTGCCCCTTGGGCTCATTCCTATATTTTGATTAAGAGAGACTACTTTGGTCTCGAGGAGCAGATACGAACCAGGCTGATTATATCTATCCAAACACTCCTAAAACTCTTTACATGGAATTGGGCCCATCCCTATCCTGCCCCTTGGGCTCATTCCTATATTTTGATTAAGAGAGACTACTTTGGTCTCGAGGAGCAGATACGAACCAGACCTATTCATGAAATAACAGGACACAGTGGTAAAACTTAAATATTTCTCTTTTGTCTCACAAGCCTGTTTATATACTTAGTTACAAGATGCAAAAATAAGATAGTCCAGGACTGGGAAAGGCCTCTGTGTATATCACTTGAGTAGCTGCTTCTCTAGGTTCCAGGGAAGGGGACACTGAGTTCACATGGGATTCAGACACCAGTTCCTTGAATTTGCCAATGCCCCCATCACATCAGTCTCATTTTTACAAATGGTTCCACTGGTGTCTGTTCTCAAGGAACAAAAATGATTCCAGAGAATGATGAGATCCAGACATGAGTCAGCACCAGGTCAGACCCTCAGAGGAAAGAGACCATTAATTGGCCTGAAACAATAGAATGAAAGGTGACATCTGTTCCGGTGGCTGAGCCAGGATACACTAATGAGGCACTCTGTGGCTCATGTGATGGCCATTGAACTAGCTGACCTTTGACACCACGACCACCGGGAAGAGATCTGAGCATGCCGGGAGACAAAGAAGAGCCTAGGGAGGGCAGAGGCTGGACCCAGGATTGACATCCAAGCCAAGAGTAAATCCCTACTCAAATCTGAACCTCCAAGGTCAGTGCCTGCAAAGCCTGTTTCTTTGAAAACTCCATTCAGTCTTTAGGCAATAATTTGTCTGCTCTCTGTGATATAGCCTGGCCAATTCACCTGCCTGCTCTCTGTGATATAGCCTGGCCAATTCACCTGAATGAGAAATACTAGGGGTCTGGGGACCACACCTGCTGAACTCATAATGAAAACACGTGGTCTGTGATGTATGAGCTTCTAATGGGAACCAAATGATTGAAGTTACGACTGTCTCAGAACGTCAAGGTCAGCAAGTCCAGGAAGACGTAAAAAGACACACAGCTGTCTACACTGAGTCTCTAATTCTACCATAGTTTCACAGACTTACACTCCTTGGCTGGGTCTCTCAGTTGTGGATTATGACTCAATCATTCAAACATTCAATAAAATACTTTTGAGCATCTGCCATGTGCCAAGCTCTGTTCTCAGCACTGGGATCAGCGGTGAGCACCTCTGGAGTTTACATTCTAGTGGAAAGAAACAATAAACAAGCAAATAAAAAATAAATAAGGCAACTATTTGATAGTGAATCTGGTGTTCATCAGCGACCTTCCCTAAATACTTCCAGCTCCCCGTTTTCTGAACACAGGAGAGGAATGTACTTCTTCCCCACTTGAGGTTGGGTGGGGCCAAGTGAGTAGTCCTGACCAACGCATTTTGTGTCTCCCGTTGGTGCAAGAGGATTCAATTGCTAGTGTGGGTCTCTATTTCCCTCTGCCACAGTTACCAGCAACTTTCAAGATGAAGTGGTCGTTTTGCCACCTGAGAGACTATAATGGTCACAGTCCTCCCATGTGCACTCATACACACTTACATGCATATGCACACATGCACCCAATGTACACAATGCAGTCACGCACACACTCAATGAACATGCATGCACATTCACACACACATGCATTCTCACGTGTACACATACACATTCACACGCATATACACTCACATGTACACATGTGAACATACATGCACAAAACAGACTGAGACAGTACCTATTTTTATTCATCTGGGAAAATCAACACTACACCTGGACAGTTACACACCAAACATTTACAAAAGTGCCCTCTTACTTCCTGCAAGTATATACCCTTGAGACGTTCACTTATGCTCTATCCCATATGTTACATGGATAATCTGTTATGCTCTTCAGATTGAAATTCTCACAGAATTGTTCCCCCACACACACACTTGACAAAATCTTCAAAGATAAACTCCAAATCTGCCGGACTTAAGCATGTTATTCAGCCATGGCATCATACAAACTTAGAGTTACCTAATTTAACAGATAAAAATATGGGGTGCCCAGTTCATTTTGAGCATCAGGTAAACAACAAATAAATTTTTAGTATAAGTTATATCTCAAATATTACATGGACCAGAAAACAGTATTGCATAGAACAAACATACTAAAAAAATTATTCCTTATTTATCTGAAATTCAAATTTAAATGAGTATTCTGTATTTCATCTGGCAATTTTCCACAGAATGAAAAGTCTCTTTCCTCTCAAAGACTGGAAGCTATTTGCAAATTTTCCTGACCAATTATCAAAGGACAACTTTGGGATTTCTCAGTTGGAGGAGATACCATAAAAGACTACATTACTTTTCCAGTCCTTTCTTTTCTGAACTGGCTGTCCCTTTCTTTGAGCTGAGAAAAGCTAACATAAAACCCTTGCTCCAGACAGTCTTGTCTGTCTGCTGTTTCTTAGAAGGCTTCCTTCAAAACCTCCCTATCCTATCCTTAGACCCCCCCCCCATTAGAATAAATCCCTCTCTCTATTTGTACATGAAAGATAGGGACAAGCTTGGGGGTCCTAACTCAATAGCACAATGGACATCAGAGACTGGTCACTTATAAGAGTCTCACTGGATCCCATGGCACTCCTCATTTGATGCCACAAGCTGACAAGGCTCTTCTGGCTTCATTTTAAGAGATCCATTAAATCTCATGGTCCCTTGTGGCATTTGGACCTTACTCTTCACTGACAATACCTAGTATGTTTCTACTTCCAGACTGACGTCCTACAAATCCTTCCCCTCTCACTCACACATTTTGATCCATCCTTCCAATGTCCCAAATAAACCCATCCACCATTCATCCTCTCCTAGAGGAAGGGGAGCCTCAGACTGTCAGGCCCTCACTTGGGAATGTTTCTTGACTACCTCTAGATTCCTTGACCTGTAAAACAGTGGTTCTCAAATGGAGGCAATGTTGTCCCCCAGAGAACATTTAGCAATGTCTGCAGATATTTTTTGTTATCACCTCAGAATGGGAAGGGGGTGCTATTGGCATCTAACTAGTGGACAGAGGCCAGGCTGCTTCTGGGCAGCTCCCACCACATAGAATTATCCCGTCCAAAATGTCATCAGTGCCAAAGGTTGAGCCACTCTGCTTGGACAATTAAAATTTTGAAGTATTTGTGGGTGGGTTCTATTTGAGAACCAAACAAAGAGGCTATCACAACTCAACCAGCCTTGCTTAAATCTAACCTTCTCCCAAAGGCCAAAATGCCAAATTTGGCCAACAACTTACCAAAATTTTAGCATTTGCTATGGCCTGTCATTTAGCTAGAGATCAGAGATCAAATGTCTATACAGATAGCAGACATCTATGCAAACCGATAGCAGACGGCCCATGATTCTGGTAAGCTTTGGGAGCAATGTGCCTTCTTATCTGCAGCTGGTGCTTCAATTAAACATGGTAACCAATCAAAGGCCTAGCTTCTTCCAAAGGAATTGGCTAACCTAATGTTGTGGCATGTACAAAAAGCAGACTCAAGAGCAAAGGGTAATGCTTTAAAGATTATTTTGCTAACTAAGCATTCCCAAGCTTATCATCAATAAATCCAGGTGACTTTTCCCAAGGATAAACCACAAGGAATCTGCATGACTTCAGGCCAGAGACCTGATTTATTAGAAATGACATCAAGGTAAGACTGTGCTTGAACCTCTTTGGAAGGACCTCATCAAACACTGTTAGGAAGTACTCAGAGCATCAGAACCAGGCCCTATGGAACTCTAGTATTTCCAAGTAAATCAGTGTCTTCCAAGGACTCCCCAGACTGGAGTATAACCTGGTCTTGGCAACTAGAACCCAAGGATGTCATCTTTACCTGTCCCCTGAATCACATGTTCTGAGTCCCTCCACCAAAGGATCAGCCTGACTGATCTCTATAACACACACTAACAAGACATGGCACATTGATTGCAATGGCTTATGATGTAACTGCAGCCATTTCTCTGCTGGAAAGTCATTTGTTATCTCTAAGACATGCTAACAAGCCCATTCACAACATAGTTAGATGCCTCCAGCCAAGAATGGCTATTTGTTTAACTGACTAATTAGCAAGTAAAGGGAGGAGGAAAGGACACTCTGGGTAAACTGGATGCTTTTAAATTTCACTCACCTGTTGATTTTCTTCACCACCACCACCCCAGCACAATGGTTTATCACACATTTGCAGTGCAATTTCTAATAGTTCTTAATAGAAAATATACCTAGCCTTCAACTCTTAGCTTTCCCAAGTAAATTAAATCATTTTGTATTTTCTTCTGATTTTCCTCCCAGCCTTCTGACCAGGGTATTTCTCTTCACCCTGATGAAACTGCTATCTTCCCAGTAGGTGCCTAGTTTAAATCAAACTGGCCCTGGGGGTAATGTGATCAGTTCTGGCCAATGAGTGGTAAATGAAGCAACGTGTGTCAGTTCCAGCGTGACCATTTAGTCACCAGTGGAAGAATTTAGGAGCTTTCTTTCCCCTCTGACATGGTGAAAGGTAAGAGACAAGACAGTGGATGCTTTGTCTAAACTCACAACAATGAGCGGAGTCCCTTTGTCAACTCATGATTAAGCATGGCTAAGAAGTAAACAGGTCACCTGTTCACCATAGTACCTGCTGGTCATGTCTGCCTTAGGCATGTACCTGTTAGCCACCTGGCTGCTCAACCCCAACTCCTGGCCACCTGCTGAGGAGGAACTTTTACTTAAACAATATAAGGCTTCATCACTAAGTGCTTTTTTTTTTTCAAAGAAAGTCACATTCCTAGGCTTATCAGTAACACCTCAGAAATCAATGAAAGTAAGAAAGCAGTTAGAATTCCCTTAGGTAAGGAGCTGGAGGAGCACCTGGCTCAAGAGGAGAGGACCTGAATGACTTAACAAAGAAAAGAAAATGATGCAGATGGAAAAAGCAAGAACCGTCTGTGGCCAGTGGCTAGAGCAGTGCCTAGTGAGGGACCAGCAGGAACAACAAGTATCTGTGGCTCAAGACTCTGCTCAGTTCTCACCCAACTCTCCTTTCAATAATCTAGAACTATCATAAATCCCCTAGAATAGAGGATGGAGCCATGGACACCTGAAGGGGTGGGAATGATGTAGGGAAGAAAGCTCTCACAGCTTATCAAGACAGGGCTAAACAAAATCAGCCTGAACACAACATGCCAGCAACTCGGAGCCCACCCAGGGACACAGGGCAAGGAGAAGGGGAATGGTCCTCTCTCCATAACCAGGCACAAAATGCCAGCACCTCGAGGCCTGCCCACAGACCCGGGGCATGGAGAAGGGGACCGGACCACCCTCCCACAACCAGGCACACCACACCAGCACCTTGGGGCCTGCCTGGGGACCTGAGGCAAGGAGAAGGGGAACAGACCTCTCTCTCATGACCAGGCACACTGAGCTAGTGCATTGGGGCCTGCCCACGGTCCCAGGGCATGGAGACGGGGACCAGACCTCTCTCCCACAACCAGGTACACTGCGCCAGTACCTTGGGGCCTGCCCAGGGACCAGAGGCATGGAGAAGGGGACCAAACACACCCCACAACCAGGCACACCACCAGTGCCAAGGAGCATGCCAAAAACAGCACCCCCACGTGAGTGGCCCACCACAGCCACCACAATAACCACGGCTGCTGCAAAAGCGTCTAGACACCACAACCACCACACAGATGGTCCGCCAACCACTGGAGTGCATTCACACAAGA